>NC_044032.1:96150506-96450506 GCF_901765095.1 Microcaecilia unicolor | reverse complement strand
TCAACAATTGATCACCCTAGCATGACCGCTCTCAGAACAAACCTGTCAAAATGCATAATTGTACATCATACATTGAAATATTTGTTTGTTTCATTTTATCTTACAACTACATTAAAAACCCAGCTATTTGTTCAAGCATACAGGTTGTTAGATTAATGATGCTGTTTTGCTTTGTAGTAATGTAGAATTCTTTATTTATGTTGAGTTGTTTATTTTATTTTCTGTGTTTTGATTTGTATTGTTATATTTTCCTTTGTATGCATTTTTGTACCCCGCTTAGAAAGCTTCAAATATAGCAGGCAAGAAATAAAGTTGTGTTATTATTACTATTATTAAATGTAACCTGGGCCTCATCCGTATGCTAGCTCTGGCCCCAGGCCACAAAACAGATGTTCAATTCAGTTTCCCATTCAGGGCCAATCTCTCCTCACTCATCATAAAAACATAAGCATTGCCACATTGGGACAGACCAAAGGTACATTAAGCCCAGCATCCTGTCTCTAACAGTGGCCAATCCAGGTCACAAGTACCTGGCAAGATCCCAGAACAGCAAAACAGATTTTATGCTGCTTATCCTAGAATATGCAGTGGATTTTCCCAAGTCCATCTTGATAATGGCTTATGGACTTTTCTTTTAAGAAATTATATAAACCTTTTTAAACCCTGCTAAGCTAACTGCCTTCACCACATTCTCCAGCAATGAATTCCAGAGTGTAATTACTCGTTGAGTGAAGAAATATTTTCTCCAATTCGTTTTAAATTTACTACTTAGTAGCTTCTCTGCGTGCTCCCTAGCCCTAATCCAGCACACATGCAGTCGAGCTTGGGAGTGGGTCAGTGATTTGGAATAGCGATCCATGGATTTGGGAGACACTTTTCCAGTTCTGGGTTCCACTCAGCTCTTCAGTCAAGGAACCGCACAGCACTCCGAAGGGCTTAATAACAAAATTAACTTTTATTGCAACCTCTGAAACAGGCAGACTTTAACTTTAACCTTCTTCACAGTCACTTAATAAACTCCAGCACAACTCACTCTCAGATTTCTGTTATTCCCAGTGGGAACACCTTTTCCAATACTCTCAGGTATATTTACAGGGGCACTGTTTTTCAGGGGCTATATACATATTCACAAGGCTCCCGTCCATGCCTATCCTATAGAGCAGCATTTTTCATCTGGTGTGCCACAGTTGCTCCCCAGGTGTGCCATGGGAGTTTGGGCATCCCCATTTCACAGCCTGAGTTTTGTTGTTGTTGTTGTTGCTATTTGCATCTGCAGATCTTTTCCCTCATGCTGCATTTCTCCCTCCCTCCTCCCTGAGTGTGAATCAGCAGCCCTCCTGATACTCCCCCTCCCTGAGTCCAAACACCTCTCCCCATGTCCGCAGCGCTTCAAACGTTTCTCTTTGTTGCAGCAGCCATCAAAACACGCTGTCTGCAACTGGCGCTGGAACCTTTTCTCTGCACATCCCGCCACCTGCTGATGCAATTTCCTGTTTACACAGGGGCTGGGATGTACAGAGGAAAGGTTCCAGTGCCAGCTGCAGACAGCGTGTGTTGATTGCTGCTGCAGCAAGGAGAAACGTCTGAAGCGCCGCAAGCATGAGAAGAAATGGGAGAGGTGTTTGGACCCACAGGGGGCATCAGGAGGGGTGCTGACTTGCACTCGGAAGGAGGGAGCAAGAAAACAGGTTTGAAGCGCAGCAGGGCTAGGAAGGGGAGGGAGAGCTGCTGGATTCATGGAGGAGGAGGGGGCAGGAGAGATGCAAGACTGGCAGGGGAAGGGGGCAAAAGAAAATCTGGACCTCTCTTACACACCTACTCCTGATATTGATTCCATCTCTCACTCACATCTCAAACTCCCTCCAGTACCCTCATTCCACATTTACCTCTTCATCTCCCCATTCACTTGCATTCCTCAAGCCTTTTCCTTACACACCTCATCCCCTCTGATTCTTTCATTCTCCCTTAGCATGCCCATTCCCTCCAGTGTGGGTACTTTCCAGCCACACTGACTTCTACTCACGCCAACACTTTCCAATACTTTCAATCTTCCCCCATCTGATCCCTAAATCAATTCATCAACAAACTCTGTCCTATTCTTTTACACTCTTTTCTCCCCACTCCTCACTATAGGGTGGCAAGTGCCACCCCCATAAAATGACTTGCTACTCCTTTACTACCTCAGTTTCAGCGCATACTTTCTGATATGTCATCCTGAGCCCACAGTGGCAGAGATGAGTAGCAGAGGAAATGTGTAGGCAGGCAGGTACAATGGCTTGATGTGCCTCCTCCCCCAAGCAGCCTACACTCTTTACAGAATGTCAGCCTGCTGAACCATATGATTTCCCGTAGTTTTCACAGCAAATTTATTGTAATTTAATTTAATCACACATTTATATTCTGCTTAACTACCACAGCAGATCAAAGCAGATAATAGTTCAATCACTACATTATGAAAAATTGCAAAAATATAAAAATGTACTAACAAAATATATAGAGTAGATGCAGAGAAAAGATCAACTAATAAATGCCAAATGTATGCAGCAACAAAGATATATCACCATGAGTCATATACATCTTTGAATGATACTATGGTGCTAATTTTTAAAACACATAGACTTACAAAATTACATAGGAACCCACGTAACTTTGAAGTCTATGTGTTTTGAAAATGTGCGTCCACATAAACAATATACAAAAAAACAGTTAAAATATATTACTAAAGATCTTTAATCCCCTAAATAATACTTCTTGAATAATCATGTTTTTAAAATGCAGTAAAATTGCATATAGTTTTTTTTTCTTTATATATATTACAGGCAAGGTGTTCCAGCATTCTGGCCCAATGCCTTCCAGTGATCTTCTCCAAACTACTAATCTAAAATCATTTGCTGAAGGCAAATATATGTTAAATTGCTCCTCTGATTGCAGCGAACATGTTGGAGAATACCAAACAATCCAGTTACCCATGTATTTAGATACAAAACCATGTAAGATCTTAAACAGTATATGTGAATTTCCTTGACGTCAGAAGAAGGCGGAACACAGCGAACGGAAGGCTAGAGACGTCAGGAGCGCCGCCTCCTTCATGACGCTGCGCTGCTGGACCGCCATGGAGGTAAATTTAAAAAGAAAAAAAAAAAGAAAAGGGATGTTGGGGGAGAGAAGAGGGCAGGCAGTTGAACAATGGGAGCGGGAGGGCAGGGGAGAGAGGAGCAGGGATGCGAAGGGGGGGGGGAGAAGAGGGCGGGCCAGGCCAACTGGGACATGGGAGCGGGAGGACAGGGGAGAGAGGAGCATGGATGCGAGGGGGGGTCATGGAAGGAGAGAGGGGAATTGCTGGATAGGGATTAATGGAGGGTGACAGAGGAGCATGGATGGGAGGGGCAGGGCTCAGGGAGAGAGGGGAATTGCTGGATAGGGAATTAGGGATGAATGGAGGGGACAGAGGAGCATGGATGGGAGGGCAGGGCTCAGGGAGAGAGGGGAATTGCTGGATAGGGATTAATGGAGGGGGACAGAGGAGCACGGATGGGAGGGCAGGGCTCAGGGAGAGAGGAGAAATTGCTGGACATAGAGGGGAGGGAAGAGAGATGAAGGAGATGAAATGAGGGAAAAGGAAGAGAGGAGAAAAACTGCACATGGATGAAGAAAATAGGCAGAAGCTGAGGACAAGAAATGAAGAAGAAAGGAGGAAAGGAAATAAATAAATGGAAAGGAAGCCCTGGAAACGGAGTTAAGAGGACAGATAGCAGCAGAATCAGATACTGGGCCAGCATGATCAGAAAAGAAAGTCACCAGACAACAAAGGTAGAAAAAAATCATTTTATTTCATTTTAGTGTTTGGAATATGTCCACTTTGAGAATTTACATCTGCTATCTTATTTTGCAATGTATAGCAATTTGTTTCTAAGAATATTGCTGACAATTCCTGTCAGTGTGGCAAGTGGTGAGCGATCATTTTCACAGGGGGGGGGGGGCCCCAACTGATAGTCTGCAGGGGGGCGCCAGAGACCCTAGGCACGGCCCTGCAAAAGCTTGTTAGTCTTTCTCTACTACCTTTCCAGACCAGCAAGACATCATCTATATACACTTTCCAGATGATGATATCTGAAACAAATGCAGTGTTATATACATGACTTTCCTCATACCGTGCCATATACAGGCACACAATGGTGGGGCCACAGTCGCACCCATCGCCACCCCTCGTGTTTGGAGGTAAATTCTATCATCAAATTGAAAATAATTGTGTTTTACCACACGCTGAGCCATTGCATTAAGTAATGCAATCTTCTGATGGGAAATTTGTAGAGTCTGCAGATATGTATTTATCAGCTGTTATGCTGTATCCTGTGGGATCATTGTATATAACGATCTAACATCCATAGTTACCAGAATCACCCCAGATAAATCTATGGAATCGATCCACACTTGATCAAGCATTGACAATAGATGCGCTGAATCTCTTACAAAAGATGGTATGTCATTTAAAATGGGCTGTAAATGATAATCCAAGATTTGTGAAAGGGGCTCATGTAATGAACCCCTATTGCCCACAATCGGTCTTCCCGGCGGTTTGTCAAGCCATTTGTGGATTTTGGGTATAAACCTAATATTTGGAATAATAGGATGAGAATTGATTAAATATCTAGCCTCTTTTGTGGATACTATATTTTCAGCCACTGCTTGCTCTATCATAGTTTTTATCTCCGCTAGGTATTGTTCTGTAGGGTCCCGGTCCATTTTGATGTAAAAACCTGCATCATCCAATTGCTTATTAGCTTCTTCTCTGTATGTCACCATATCCTGTACTACCACCCCGCCCCCCTTATCGGCTCTGAGAATAATGATATTCTTATCTTCCTGTAATTCCCGTAGGGCTCGCCTTTGCTGTTTAGACAAATTAGGATGATACACTTGTTTTATTTGTTCCACTTTCTGTAAGTCATCTAGAACCAACTTTTGAAAAGTTTCTATAATTGGATCTGGGGGGCCCGGGGGCATCCAGGCACAGGGTGCATGATATTTAGTCAAAAAAGAAGGACTCCATAGCTCCCTTCCCTTGGGTGCTGAGCCCCCCAAATCCCCCCAAAACCCACTCCCCACAACTCTACACCAGTACCATAGCACTTATGGGTGAAGTGGGGCACCTACATGTGGGTACAGTGGGTTTTGTGGGGGGGTTGGAGGGCTCCCATTTACCACCACAAGTGTAACAGGTAGGGGGGGGTGGGCCTGGGTCCACCTGCCTGAAGTCCACTGCACCCACTAAAAACTGCTCCAGGGACCTGCATACTGCTGTCATGGAGCTGGGTATGACATTTGAGGTTGGCATACAGGCTGGAAAAAAATGGTTTTTAAAGTTCTCTTTTTTGGTTGGAGGGGGTTAGTGACCACTGGGGGAGTCAGGGGAGGTCATCCCCGATTCCCTCGGGTGGTCATCTGGGTAGTTGGGGCACTTTTTGGGGACTTGTTCATGAAAAAAAGGGTCCAAAAAAAGCAGTCCATATTCTCGCTACTGCCGCCCTTCTTTTTTCCATTATCGGCCGAGGGCGCCCATCTCTCCTCGGCCGATAAACACGCCCCAGTCCCGCCTTCACCACGCCTCCGACACGCCCCCATCAACTTTGTTCGTTCCCGCGATGGACTGCAGTTGGAGGCACCCAAAATCGGCTTTCCATTATACCGATTTGGGCACCCACGGGAAAAAGGCGCCCATCTCCCGATTTGGGTCGAAATATGGGCGTCTTTCTCTTTCGAAAATAAGCCTTATAGCTAACCAGTTGATAACTATCTTCCCTCACAGTTTCCCTTCTCCTTCCGTCCATTCCTACTCTTCCCCAGTATCTCTTGTAGGTTTTCTGCTGTATTAGCTTCATTTTACTGCATTGGTGTCTGCCTCTGGTGCATTGTAAGCCACATTGAGCCTGACACTGTTGGGAAACTGTGGGGTACAAAAGAGATAATAAAATAATAAAAAATAAATAAATAACCAGGTGAATTTAGGACTACTTTTAAATAGTCCCTAAATTTGTTTGGTTAACTATGCATGTACTGGCACTGAATATCAGCCTGCACACACATAACATTAAAACGTACCCTCTGGCCCTCCAATCTTCCCCCCCCCCTCCTCCATTATTCTGGTCCTGGTTCCCCTCTCCCTCTGGTTAGGCCTACACCCTCCCACCTCTTGACAAGGCTAAACCCCCCCTCAGGTCCAGGATAACACCCCTCATCCCCCACACACAGGCCTACCTAAATTGCTTGGTGGTCCAACAGTGTGATGGGGGCAGGAGCAAACCTACTCACTTCTGCCTCTAGCAGCTGCCTGTAAAAAATGGCTGTTGTGACCTTGTGGTACATTTTATATCAGAAAGAGGGGAGAGGAGAATAAAGACAAACTAAAAGGAAGCAAAATAAACAGAATATAGGAATGAAAGGAGCAAAATAAAAAAGAAAGCAGCAAGGTGTAAAATTTAGTTACAAGGCTGAGAGAATGCAATGGATAATAGAAAAAAGAAACTTAGACATAGAGGGAGCGAAAACATAAATAAGGAAAGTCTAGAAAAATAAAAATTGAAAATTAAAACAGGAAAGAAACCGAAGGGTCAAGAAAAAAGATTATAAGAAGAAAATAAAAATAAATCAAGAACTACAAAAATATTAAAATACTGTATTAAACTTTTATGCTGCAGATGAATAGGTAGAAGGGCTGTAGGTAGTAGAGTGGGTGCTATAAGCCTTGGATAACCCAAATCCCTGTCCAATCTGACTGTTTGTCTTTCTTGCCACAGTTCCCTCCCAAGTCAGCAGCAGGAGAAGCATTGAATCAGACATTAAATCCTGCTGCCAGAGGGCCAGTCTCATGGTAAAAGTCACAAAATCTCAGTTTTTGCCATGAGATTGACCCTGCAACAGTAGAAGATTATATCCTGTTCAAAACTTCTCCTGCTGCCAGCCTGTGGGGTTCTCAGTAAGGAGTTTAGTTGTACCCCAATAGAGAGAAGTAGGAAAAGAAAGGAAGAAGGAAAGATGAGTAAGAAGAAAAAAACCTGGAAAGGATAAGCTGAACAGTGGGGAAAATAGCATATGGAGGGAAGAAGTGGGTGAGAAGGAGGAAAGAACATTAACAGAACCAAGATGAAAGGGAGGGAATAGCTTTTACAGGGAAGAAACAAGTGAAAAGTGGGATGTGTTTTTGGAGAGAGAAAGGGAGCAGGTGTCAAGGGGAGAAGGGGGAAGAGTCTCTGAATGATGGGGGTGGAGGGAAACGGGGGGGGGGGGCAGTAATGTCTGAAGTGTGAAAGTGTGAAGGGGAAAGAGCATCTAGAAAGAAGGGAGTGAAAATGTATCCAGAGGGCAGGAGGGATGGAGAGAGAGTGAAGGATTTGGATGGGCTAGGAAGGAGTTGTGAGGAAGAGGAAAGAGAGAGGGGACTGTGGAAAGGGTGCAAGAATGTGGAAATGGGACTGGAGAGCAGTTAGAAGAGGGGGGACTGGGAAGCTGGGTAGGGGTTAAAAGAAAGAAAAAAAAGGGGCTGGAAACCAGGGAGGGCTGACAGGGAAGGATCTGGGACTGTTGAGGGAATGATTCAGAAGAGGGTAGATGAGGGCTTGGTAGGGGGTGAGTACAAAGGAAAGAAATGGAGTGGCTAAAAGAGAGGGCAAATTGGAAGCTGGTAAAGGAGACACAGGGAAAATAGGAAGGTTGAGAATGTGGTGAGAGTGGGAGATAGAAAACTGGCAGTAGCTGACAGGTCAAGAGAGAGAGATTGAGGACTGGAAAATCCAAGAACAGGAGAATGAGTGGAGAGTAAGAAAGGAATGGAAAAAGATAAAAAGGAAGATCAGTGTCAGACAAATGTAGAGAAGGAAGGGAAGAAGGCACAAGGAGAGAGAAGAAATGGAAAGGAGACTGTAGGAGACAACTTAGGAGAAAACTGACACAATGGTAAAAAAGAGAGACTATGGGCTCCTTTTACAAAGCGGAGCTACCGAATAGTGACGTATGGAAGGCAAAGAAGTCTGTTCAGTTCCCATGGGCTTCTTTGCCTTGTGTCTTGTAAAAGGAGCCCTAAATAAAATGCCCAGGTAAAAGTTAAAAAAGGCTAATTTATTTTAAATATTTAATGGTTGGAATGTATTTTGCACAGTGCAGGGGAAACGCATTTCTTTCTCTTTTTTTCCGGGAAACTTTCTTAGGGGTCCTTTTATTAAGATGCACTAATGGATTTAGCAAAAGCTAATGATAAGTGCAATGCAGCAGGGCCGCCAAGAGAAATAACTGGGCCCGGGACTGAACCGGACCGCTGCAAGCCGCCCCCCCCCCCCCACTCCCACCGCTGCTCCTATCCACCCCTTTCCCTTCTGTATTTGCCTCCAAGGGTGGACAGGGGCCGAAAAGTTGCTTCCTGCATGCCTGCTCCCATGGTCTGCCCTCTTCTTCTCCTGTCCATGCCGGAGAATCAGGACCCGGATGATTGCATTATTGCGATATCGCACTAATGCAATCATCTGGGTCCTGGGCGGCATGCAGGAGCAGGGGAGGACAGACCCGGAAGCAGGCAGCAAGAAGAAGCTTGCCGGTTTGGAGGCCGGGCCCGGGGAATTTTGCCCCCCCTCTCGGAAGCCCTGCAGTGCAGTCCATGTATAAATAATGAGTTGTGCAGCATTTAGCACATGCTAATTATTAGTGCACTTTAGTAAAAGGCCCCCTTGCCGTTTCTATTTTATGTTTTTTTGTCTATACATTACTATTTCTTACTTGTGGTCCCTTACTCTGTATTACTTAAGGTCTGGCTATTCCCTTACCCTTAATTGTTCTGTCTGTTTACCTGTCTTATCTAGATTGTAAGCTCTTTGAGCAAGGACTGTCTTGGTGTATGGTGTACAGCGCTGCGTATGCCTTGTAGCGCTATAGAAATGATAAGTAGTAGTAGTAGTAGTCTGGCTATGTTCTGCATGTGTGACCATATTCTAGATGTATGAAGAATTCTGCTAGCTTGTAGCTCCTGTATAGTTATCATTAGCAGTCCAACTTGTTTTAGTTTCTCAGTAGCAGGCATACTGTTGCTGTAGGGCCCAATGTACTATTTACAATACATTTTTTCATATATAAGATTGTTGCAGTTTGCAGGGCCACCGATAGAGGGGGGGGGGGGCAAAATTCCTCAGGCCTGGGCCGGGGTCTCTCTCCCTCTCTTGCTTCCAGGTCACCGGCGCCGCAGTCCCCACTCTCCACCTGCCTACCCTCAGCTCCCTCGACAGCCCCCTTCTGTCTGCCACCGGGCCCCCTGCATTAAAACAAAAATCTCTAAATTGGCAGCACAGTGCCAGCGAGCAGCACCTCGCGTTTGTGTGAAAGCAGCAGATCGCCTCGCGCCTTCCCTCACTGTGTCCCACCCTCATATGATGTAACTTCCTATTTCCGTGAAGGCAGGGCACAGTAAGGGAAGGCCCGAGGCGATCTGCTGCTTTCACACAGATGCGAGGTGCTGCTTGCTGACGCTGTGCTGCCGATTTAGAGATTTTTAAATTTTTTTTAACTGCAGGGGGCCCAGTGGCAGGCAGAAGGGAGCTGTCGAGGGAGCTGAGGGTAGGCAGGTGGAGACTGGGGACTGCGGCGCCGGCAGCCTGGGAGCAGGAGAGGGAGGCGACAGCAGTAGCAATTGAGGGGCAGGCCTGGGGGCGGTCCTGCATCGGGCACGGCTCAGTCTCTCAGCGGCCCTGGCAGTTTGAGTCCTGGGAATTAGGAATGGTGTGGCTGAATAAATTAGATACATAGATACAGAGTGTCTTTGTTACAGGGTTTTGTGTCATTTCACAAAGTATCTGGCAGTGGAAGGAGACTTGCTGCTCCTCAAATGATACCACAATTTGAATGTTTGTAGAGTAAGTTGTATGAGGAAAGGTCCTTTCTCTATTGTTGAGGAATGTGAAATGTTACAAAACTGGAAGTTTTGGGTTTATACTGAGATACTATCCAATTCTGTACAAAATCCAGACTTCACTTTCATATAGTGAAATTTGTTACAGTTAGTTACAGTGGTAACTTTATTGGGTGGCTGAAACTAGATGGGGGGATTCTTAAGCATAGAAGACCCTTGGGACTAATGTATTTTATAGTTTATATAAAGGTTGGGGGGGGGGGAGTTATGTACAGAAATGACACTTTGGCTTCTCCTCCCCCTATTCCTAGCTTATCTCCCTGTTGCCACCCCAAAACGTTCTATCTAGAGACACCACTGCTTCTCCAATCTCCTCGCTCACTCTTTTCCAGGCCTCACATTCACCATCCTATCCCATCTTTGGCCTAGAAAGACAGAAGAATCACCATCCTTCCAGCTGTATCCTTTTCCTCTGTTGTCTGGGACTAATGTTTTGCCTTGAACCACATGAGGCAGTGTTCACTTATTTATTTATTTGTGACATTTATATCCCACATTATCCCAAACAAGTTTGAGTTCAGTGTGGCTTACAATAAACAGTATAGGATACATAACAAAGAATAATGCATAAGAAAGTAATTTGTTGTAAGAATCCAATTTTACAATACAATATCATAAATATACTGGGAAAACTATGGATGTTTAACATTTAGAAAATCTATTATGAATGAGAAATTGTACATGAAGCAAAGAGAAAGTTAATGGTAAACAGAGTAATAACCAATTCAGGTAATAATTAATTGTTTGAGATACGGTTGTTCTTTGTGAGGGTTTGTTTGAATAGGAACAATTTGAGGATTTTGCAGAATCTAATATATTCCTGTATATTTCTTAATTTGGGTGGTAAGGAGTTCCACCATTTGGTTCCTAGGTAAATGAAGTCTGCAGAATGGACAGTTTTGTAGATCACTTTTTGCAATTTGAGAGGTGTAGTCTGAGATAGTTTCATGCCTCATATTTAGTGTTTCTTTGAGGTATGTTTATTAATGGTACCATATAGTCTGGAGCTGTGCCATTTAGTATTTGAAAGATAAAGATACATAATTTGAAGGTGTTGTTCTGTGAGATTCAAAGCAAAACACTAGCTAGATCCAAAACCAGGATGGAAAGATGCATGAGGAGGTGAGGATGAGGGATACAACATCACCACCACCAATTCCATTTATACCTGATTCTGGTCTCCTGTAATGATTCTTTAAAGACTGGCCACAGCAGGGGCGTAGCCAGACTTCGGCGGGAGAGGGGTCCAGAGCCCGAGGTGAGGGGGCACATTTTAGCCCCCCCCCTGCCGCCATTGCCAACACCCCCCCACCATTGCCGACACCCCCCGCCACCGCCAGCACCATCACCAACAACTTTGACCCCCCCCCCTGCCGACAACCCTCTCGACCCCCCCGCCCGCCCCCACTGTCATCTACCTTTGCTGGCGGAGGACCCCAATCCCTGCCAGCCGAAGTCTCCTTCCTTCATTTGGTTTCTGAGTCTGACGTCCTGCATGTACAATGTGCAAGACATCAGACTCACAGAAACAGAACGAAGCCTTGCGATCTGCAGGGCTTCGTTCCATTTCTGTGAGTCTGACGTCCTGCACGTTGTATGTGCAGGACGTCAGACTCAGTCAGAAACCAAATGAAGGAAGAAGACTTCGGCTGGCGGGGGTTGGGGTCCCCCGCCAGCAAAAGTAGCAGACGGCGACGGCGGGTTGATGGTGGGTTGGCGACGGGAGGGGGTTGAGAGGGTTGTCGGCAGGGGGGCCAGGGCCAAATCTATGGGGGCCCAGGCCCCCGTGGCCCCATAGTAGCTACGCTCCTGGGCCACAGAATCATAGAAGATCAAATGCTTAAGAGTAAATGGTGTAGAGAAATTTTCTCAAGTGTACAGTAATGTAAGGTAGAATTTTTTTGTTTGGTGGCTGACTGCAAAGAGAAACATTACATTTATCAGATTTTGATTTTTCTTTTTAGTATCTTTGTTCTGTAGTTTACTGTGGGGTCTTTATCATAAGCTCTGTCAGTACCAAAACCTTAAGAAATTCTTCAGAGAAATAAGCTGATACATTCAATAAACATTCTATTCAGGTGCAGTTTCTGATTACAGTCTGGTCAAGAATCTACAGTAAACAATTATAAAACACAAATTAAAAAAAAAAATATATATATATATGAAATAAATCAGTGCTGTCTCATTGATATCTGTTCTATAATCAGCCACAAGACAAAACAATTGCATGTTGTAGATTAACCATTACTTCTAATATATAACTTTATTTCAACATGTAACATTATTGAGGTGTGCTGCTAATGAAATGGTGCTTCAAATGAACCTGTGTTAGAAATGTGTTTCCTTATCCATATTTCATGGCACATTTGCTAAGTTTAATCAAGGTATGCTTCCACTAGCCCTAGATACTGAAGAGCTAATCTAGCAGGGTGAAAGAAAGCTGGAACCTTTTACACATTAGCAGAAGAAAGCAAGATTCTAGCCTCAGTTTGAATAGCAGTATACTGTATCAAATTATGTTAAATAAATGATTGATGATTGCTCGTGGTGATAAGATCAGCTCAGCAATAGCTGGAAACAAACAAAAAACCTATTTCAACTGGATTCCTTATGAAAAACATCAGCAAGGATACAAAAAGAGTACAGTGAGATGAGATTAAACTCGTGCTTTTGCCAAGCACCATTCTACCGGATGAAATATTAATGTCTCATTCTGCATGTTGTGGGGGGAGGGGAAACTGACATTTCCTGTTATGAGAGCAGGCAGAAGTGATTTCCCCTGCTTTTTTTTAATCTAGTTTTTGAAGAAGAAAATACAGTCCACCAGGAGAATTCCAAAACAATAGAGGTCGTCACATGCATGCCCAAAAAGATGGGAGGATTTCACCCCATCTTAGACCTAAGAGACCTGAAGAAAATCCTAGTCAAAGAAAAGTTCAGGATGATTTCCCTAGGCACCCATCTCACCATGATTCAGGAACAAGATTGGCTATGCTCTCTGGACTTGAAGGATGCCTATAGCCACATTTTGATGATTCCCAGTCACAGGATGTATCTCAGATTTTGAGTAGGGAAAAACCACTACCAGTATTGCACACTGCCTTTTGGCTTCACATCAGCTCCCAGGGTTTTCACCAAATGTCTAGCAGCAGCCACAACATCGCTACACAAACTGGGTCTTTATGTGCTTTCCTACCTGGACAATTGGCTGGTCAAGAGCACATCGCAGGATGGAGAACTATTTGGTACTGGAGCTCCAAGGGTTCATCATAAACTACCCCAAGTCCCATCTTCTCCCAACTCAGGGGTCCTTTAACTAAGGTGCGCTGATAAATGGTGCCTGCGGTAGTGTAGACACATGTTTTGGGTGCGCGCAGAATTATTTTTTTAGTGCACCTACAAAAAAATGCCTCTTTTTTTGGCCAAAAACGGACGTGAAGCAAAATGAAAATTGCCACGCGTCCATTTTGGGTCTGAGACCTTACCGCAAGCCATTGACCTAGCGGTAAGGTCTCATGCAGTAACCAGGTGGTAATGGTCTACGCGCGAACCTACCGCATGCCAGAAAATAAAAAATATTTTTCAGACGCGTGCCAAAATTGAAATTACCGCAAGGGCCACAGTGTAACCGGGCAGTAACTCCAATTTGGTGCACGTTGGGCGTGCATAGGTGCCTATACAGCTTAGTAAAAGGGCCCCTCAGTGATTGAAATAAATAGGAGCTGTGCTAGATATGGTGCAATCTTGGGTCTTTCTGCCCCAGGCAAGACCAGATACCTTGATAGCACTTGCCTCGCAGGTCTGGAGCAGAGGAGAGATGCAAGACAAAGATGGAGGGGAGTTTTGGAAAGACCCACCTATGTTTACTCTGGGCCCACCCAAAGTGGCAGGTGTGGCTACACCACTGACTTGAAAACCTAGCTTTCTTTGCTCTTGGCACATAAATCTAATCACTAAGCTATTTCTCCATTTTGGTTAGGCTGAACTTGGCATGGAAAATCCCACAGTTGTAAAAACACAAATCACTTGTTGGAAGCATATCTATGTACTGATGATGTAGCTGTTTTTCTTTGTTTGTTTGTATACGGGTGTATTTGATTGATAATAAACAAGATTTTTAAAAAAATTACATGCCCCATTAACTTTAATAGAAACCAATGAAACAAATTAAATAAATCATTCAGGATCCGAAACAAACCAAATGACTGACTGGATCTTTAAAAATTTCCCCATGCACATCTCTAGTATCCAGTAGGGCTCATTTTCAAAGCACTTAGACACACAAAGTACTATAGGTTACACTTTGTATGTCTAAGTGCTTTAAAAATGAGTGCCAATGTCATCTGATAGGGGCCTGCTCATTTCTCCAATAACCTCTCCATTATCAGATACATGGAATTCTACCTGATACCAATATCTTGACAATACAAGTGTTAAGGTTGCTTGTCTGCCACCTCACTGGAAGAGGAGGCTGGGGGCTCAGTTTGAGAAGCAGATTTCCTCTTTTCTGTAGTTTTCCTAATCCTGCTACTTCCTTCACATTATCCACTACCTTTTGTACCAGTAGGGTATCCTTGAGACTAGCAGTATCATTCCTACTGCCTCATAACTTAGTTTTTCAAAATCCTACTCAGTTATGAAGCCTTCCTAATCTGATTCTGGAAATCCTTCACATGATGATTCATAAGATTGTAGAGTTGCCAAAAATTGCCCTGTATACTTCTCAGAAGAGAAAACTGAGCACCTGCCACTTTACTTTTTTGGAAATAGCTTTATCTGTTGCCTGTTTCCTCACCCCTATTTTGCACTACCTCTGCCTCTTTTGCAGTCTCACCTTGATCCAAAGAGGGTGATACATGTTTAAAACTCATTCTAAATCTTGGTACAAAGTAGTTATAGAATTTTCCCCTATATCTTTTCCTGTAGCTTCTGGAACCACAAATGTGTAGTTCACCAGGGAACAGCCTACATATGTGAGTCAGATTCAGTGGGGGAGTACCTTTTGTGTGTGTGTGTGTGTGTGTGTGTGTGTGTGTGTGTGTGTGTGTGTGTGTGTGTGTGTGTGTGTGTGTGTGTGTGTGTGTGTGTGTGTGAGAAGTACGAATACAAGTGAGTGGGAGAGGTAAATGGGGTGTTTTAAGGTGATAGGTTTGGGTGATGTACTCTTTCATACTTGAACTGGCCATTTGGGATGGTCTCTGCCTATCTCTTCCCCTCACTCTCTTCCTAATACCTTTCCCTCCCTCATCCCTTCACCCCCTTGCACTCACTCTCCCTCTCCCTCCTCTTCCCCCTCTTTTCCCCTTACACTCCCATTCCTCCCTCTCTACACTTACTCCCTCTCACTCTGTCGCACAAGCTTACTGTCACCTTCATTGGCTACCATCTCCTCCACCAACACTACAAGATCTTCCTCTTCTTCTTCTTCTGCCAGTGAGGACTGGTTGGTTCCCTCTGGGCACACTGTGGATGTCTTCCCCACTGATAGAAGCCTTTTCTTCCACAGTCATACTGAAGGTTGAACCACCTCTGGATTTTCATCTGTTTTTCTACCACAAGGTTTAGGGTGCTTGTGGCACCTACTGTTGTGTAACAAGCTCAACCAAGTATGGTGCATTGCTAAACCAATCTTTCTTGGTGCTTTAGGAGTTAGCCTGGTGAGATGTCCGGTCTTTGCTGTGCTTCACTTCCTGGAACTGGCTGATCTCTCTATACAGCATTTACTAAACACATACAGGGCCTCCTAACCTCGTATAGAGGGACTTCTGAATGAAGAATTATATAAGGACTCAGAACACACACATATATCTAGGTACTATTTCATATAAGATTCTTTCTTACTACATACACAAAAGAATCCTCACAAATATTATCGAACAACTAGTTCTATTGTGCAGGGATGCATGGCTTTTTTGTAGATGCAGTAAGAAAGGAGGCATTGCAGAACAAGAGAAATCATTTATGAAATATAAGGCAGAGACAACATAACACCCATTAAAATTAAAGAGAACTGTACCACAGCAACAATCATAGAAACTGGAGTTATTTCCTCAGGCTTATAAATCTCTTATCCTCTTCCCCTTCTTGTTCCTGGATAATGATTTGCAATCAAGAAAGTTGAATTGAGTCATCTCCAGATTTACCAGAATTTTTACTGAATATAAGCAGGCTGCATCAAGTATTAAATAGAAGACATTGTTTTTGACCAGCAGATATGTGTGTGTGTGTGTTTCTACAAGGCACATGTTTTAGTCTTAAGCAAAAGTACCATGATTTTTGGTGTTTATCTTGTAATTATCAGAATGTGAGCCATAAAGTATTTTCTCCAATAATAGATATCATATGTGTATATTTTTTAAAATATCTACATACTGTGAGAAATATGCACATTCTTTGAGACACAGGAAGTCTTTTAGAAGATTTCCATGGCTTTTACAGCTGCCAATTGGTGTCAATTAACACCAATTTAAGCCAATAATTGGCTAATTCCAATTAACATCCAATTAATAAATTAATTTGCACACGCAACTGACCTTATTCTATACATTGGATGCCCAACTTTGTGCATTAACCCCCAAATTCTTTAAATGGTGCTTTACATTGCATGCATGCTCAATTTGTATGCACAAGTTAATCAAATAATTAGCCAATTAGCGCCAGTAATTGGGCCATAACAATCGTTGGTGTTAATCATCATTAATTTAATATGCATATTTTACATGGCTGGATCTGTACATAAACTTTACGTGTTGTTCCAAAAAGGGATCGCAGCCATGGGAGGGTCATGAACGGATCAGGGGCATTCCCGCAATTTATGCATGCTGTTATAGAATAAGGGGAATCCACACCTAATTTGGGTGCAAGGATTTACACCAGGGCTCTATTGGTGTAAATGTTCACACTTTAAAGTAGTCACAGATCCGAGCACTAAGCACTATTTTTTTTGGCCCAATCGTTCAGCGCCATTTATAGAATTTGGTCCTAAGCATAAAGTTGGGCACCTAATTTTATAGAATTAGGGAGGTAGGGTGTAAAGATGACACTTACATGTCCAAAACACTGAAGGTCCTCACAAAATCATACTAGCATTTGTAGTGCGTGCTAAAAATAAGCATGCACTGAATGTTAGAGATGCCCATATAGTCCTATGGTCTTTTCTAGCGTTTAGCACATGCTAATCAGTGCATCTTTGTAAAAGACCCCCTGAGTGATGCTGGGTTTTTTTTATTTTCCATTGTAATGCAAATTACAAACATTTACATACAAGAAAACATCTTGAGTACAGAAATTAGTGTAGTGTGAGAATTTCAAACATCACATAATAAGGAAAAAACGAAAAGAAAAAACAAACAAATAGAAAAATATACAAGACCAACAACCCAATAAAACATAGTCCATAATTAAGGGCAGGGCGGCAGGAAGAGCAAAGAAAGCGCAAAAAGAAAATGAAAACTCTATTACTAGCTATTTTAAATTAGAGGATCACTCATATCAAAAATTCATTTAATTTTGTTCCATTTGGTAGGTGATGTCGCTAGTATTCCTGTTATCCATATTGCCATCATGTATTAGAAAACCCAAGTTCTTAGATTGGCCATTTTGAAGGATGAATTGGCATGAGTAGCTGCCTATATTGATTCCTTATTAGTCCTATATTTGTTCCCTTTTAATTCTTATGGTCTTTATAGTCCTACAAAATTTGTTGCAGCAGAGTTCACAATAAATAAGCCTGAGATTTTTAAATACGTGTCATCATAATTTAAGATCCCAGATCAGCATCTTTTGGATTTCCTTATGAACTAGTTTAGGAACCAAAAGTCCTTATAGTCTTATGTTTTTTAAATTTTTTTGTTTTGAGTTTTTGTTTTTTTTTAGCATGTGAGTGTGTGTTTGCGTGTGTGTAGGAGTCCGCTTTGGTCCCTTTGGCGTTCCGCTATTTATCTTGCTGTTCTCTGCAATCCTTCTTTCTTCACTGCACTTTGTATTTGGGTTACCCAGATCAGATGGACCTCCATGTTCTTCTTTCTTTCGGTCTGGGCTGTCCTATTGGACTAGGTCCTCCACTGTCTTTCCTTGCCGCATGTCCCCAGACTATACGTTACAGCTGTGCCTCCTGCACCTTTGCCGGCACCTCTCTGCTCTCCCGGCCATGCTGACTCGAATCTATGGATCATTTATTGGATGACTCACTCGGCTGTCCCCGTCTCTGCCCACTGCTTTGCTGATTTCCTGCACTTCCACGACCCATCTCGTAGTTCTCCCCTGGTACTCTTGGGATGCTGGGTCCTCCAGTCATGATGTGTCCTCAGCGCTGATCCATCTCTTTGCTCCTGCTTTGTCCTCCTTCCTCATGCGAGGTGGGGGCGCCGCCGCAGCTGCTATTCTATCCCAGGCTCCTTGTTCTTCAGTGGCTGTGTGGTATCCCTGGGGCCTCCACCATTGAACTGGCATTAGGGTTCTTCAGCCATGAGTGCACGCCATCCCTGCACCTCGGTACCGTCCGACCCTCGGCTCAATTCGGATGCTGCCTCATTCCTCAGTCGGCCGTACTGCTGCATGGGGTCCACCATAGAGCCATCCCTGGTGGTTGAGGTTCTCTAGCCATGAGTGCACGCCTGGTCCCATGCCTTACCAGCGCATCTGCTCTGTCCGACCCCATCTCGATTGGGAAATGAAGCAAAGTGGTGAGGCAAGACTTCCTTTCGCTGAACCTATATTGACTCTGTCCCATTAAACCCCCGGAACCCTTTTTAAAAATTGGCATTACATTGGCCACCCTCCAATCTTCAGGTACACGGATGATTTTAATGACAGTTTACAGATCACTAACAACAGATCAGGAATTTCATGGGCTCACTGACTCCTCAAGGATGTCTACACATTAAGGTATCCTTAGGAAGGTTCCTCCTTTAATTTCACACACACTTTCACTGGAAGCGCCATGACAGCAGCTCTTCTGAGGAGTCCTCTGCATCCACAACAGGACACTAGAGAGATGAGGCAAACTTCCACCCTCTCCAGCTCCAAACACACAGGAACAGAACTTTTTCTTTCTTGTACCCTTCAGATATAAGGGACAAGACACAGCACATCTCTTCCCCAATCAGAACTCTAGTGAAGGCAGAAGATGGACTTCTGTATCTCATTCCAAGTCTCCATTAATCCTAGTAGAGGAGAGGGATTTTGGATTTAGCTCACAACGTTTTCAGTAGTTGCTTAAGGTGAGTTTCATTCATAGTAACTATTTTCCAGTTTCCAGAGGGTTCACAAATCTAAATTTGTACTGAGACAATGGAGCGTTGAGTGACATGCCCAAGCTAACAAGGAGCAGCAGTGTGATTTAAACCTGGCTCCCCTGGTTCTTAGCCCCTTTAGCTCTAGCCATTAAAATATTCCTCCACTGTATCCCTGGGCTCTACCAGTGTGATCACTGCTGGAGGATGGTACTATGGCAAATTGATTCAGTCCACTCCACACTCACCACTATCCATATATTCTACACAGACCTTAAAAGGAAGCTAGTATTAGGATTTTTCTAAGAAATGCTTTTTGTTTGTCAAACCAATGTACAGAACAATAGAACTATTAAATGCCTAAAATGGGTAGAAAAGACCATGAAATGAGTCTGCAAAAAAAATAAAAAACAGGAAACATCGCGAGCTGCCGTGCATTACAAACTGAAGAACAGTCATTGTTTTGGACTTTTTCTATGAGATTAGTTAAATATTTGCCTGACATTTAAGCATTTTAAGTAAACTGGCATCCAAAACAGTAGATTTTATGACAGCCAACATGAGTGGATGGTAGCCAACCATTAAATTTAGCCAAAAAATACAAAATGTTACATTAGACACAAATGTTTAAGCAGTCTGCATGCAACACAGACATAATACAATGCTTATTATGCATAGGGGAATAATAGAGCACCTGTGCTTCTCACTGGTTTGTGACTGAAGCAAGGAATAGGAATTTTGCAATGCAAGCAAGCATTAGAAGCATACATAAATAAGCAATATAAGCATTAATAGTCCTGTATACAAAATTTTGGAGGTGATAGAGGTCTATAAAATAATGAGTGAAGTGGAACGAGTGGATGTGAAGCGTCTGTTTACACTTTCCAAAAATACTGGGACTAGGGGGCATGTGATGAAGCTACAAAGTAGTAAATTTAAAACGAATCGGAGAAACTTTTTCTTTACTCAACGTGTAATTCTGGAATTCGTTGCCAGAATGAATATGTGGTAAAGGTGGTTAGCTTAGCAGAGTTTTAAAAAGGTTTGGATGGCTTCCTAAAGGAAAAGTCCATAGACCATTATTAAATTGGACTTGGGGAAAATCCACTATTTCTGGGATAAGTGGCATAAAATGTTTTGTACTTTTTGGGGATCTTGCCAGGTATTTGTGACCTGGATTGGCCACTGTTGGAAACAGGATGCTGGGCTTGATGGACCCACAGCTTGGTAAAAGTGTCCCTTAATTTGTGCATACAAATTGAGCACATTCATGTTTGAAGGGATGGATCCTTTATTCCTGAAGAATCTGTCAAGTAAGGAAGGCTAGCAAAAAGTAACATACTCAATCTTTTTTTAAAAAGGAGATAGCCAAACCCTTCTGCTTTGGATGTGAATGAAATAGAACAATACATTTCATTGTTTTTGAAACCATTTGTTGATTTTTATTTTGTGTGTGTACACCTGCTTTTACCTGCTTCGTTGACAGCTCAGCTCAAACAGAACAAGCCTGTACTGGGCTTTCTTTCACAGCTATCTTGCGGTTCCCCTATTTTAATATTTCCCTTCCAATTTAATGTGATCAGGGGCCTCAAACTGCAGATCCCTCCAGAAAGCTGTCAACCCCATGAGGCCAATAGTCAGAGCGATTTAAGCAGGTTGGAGAGGCTCTAGCCTGCTTTAGTTGCCTGTCCCCACTTAACCGCCAATATTTAGTGGCATTAAACCAGGCAGTGCCACTGAATATCACCTCTGAGTGGCCCCCCAAAAAGTGGGCTGGCCAGGGGTGAGCCAGGGGGCGTGTTGGGGAGGAGCCAGGGCTTATGCAGATGCCAGTGATATTCAGCAGAGCCCTGCATAAGCTAAAGCAGGTCAATTTAGGACAACTGTAAAGATGAATATCGGTCCAGGGCCGCATACTGGGTTTTATTATTATTATTTTTTGTTTAAATCCTCTTGAGTCCCTGACACCTCGCATCCCTTCCTTTCCCCCTCCAACCCGCGTCCACAAGCCATTCCCCCCGCAAATGGCACCACTCTCCCCAACTCCCCCAACCCCCCCCCCCCCCTGAGTCCATGTAGTGCCCCCCCCCCCCGGCCTACCTTAATCCCTGGTGATCCAGTGGTGGTCGTTGGGGGCAGCAGCAGAGCCCCTTTGCTCCTGCCCCTCGCGGCACTTTTGCAAAATGGCTGCCACAACCTCTTGTGGCAGCTCTCAGTACTTCATGTGGCAAGTTGCCACAACAGGTCACGGCAGCCATTTTGCAATGGTGCTGCAAGCAGCAGGAGTGAAAGGGCTCTGCCCCTGCCCTCAACAACCACCACTGGACCACCAGGGATTAAGGTAGGCCCAGGGGGCTCTGCTTGGATTCTGAGGGGGAGGGTTGGAGGGAAGTGGCGCTATTTGTTGGGGGGGAGTGGCTTGTAGATGTGGGTTACAAGGGGAGAAGAGGGGATGCGGCGCGTCAGGGGCTCAGGGGGATTTCAATTATAAAAAAAACTCTTATGTGGTTTCGGCTTGAATATAAGCTGCAGTAGCCTGCCCACCCCAAATTGACCCCAGTGTTCAGTGCCAGTGCCCGGACACTGATTGCCACTGGCAGAATATTGAGGGGCAAGTTTCTCCACTAGCTGTCTACTGAGCATTGACAGAGACTCTCCCCCAATTACTCCCCACCTCAACAATATCCCCAGTTCCCGCTGGCAAAAGACTGTCCCAGAAACTGAAACCAGGTTTTGCACGTGGCAGAGTGCAAAACCTAAGCCACTGAGCTACATATGTAGGGCTGGATTCAGTAAATGGCACCAAAATTTGGGTGCCGAAAAAATGAGCACTGTGTGCTTAGTGCTAGGATCCACGCCCAATTTGGGGAGCATGGATTTACACCAATGGAAACCTGGTGTAAATTCTCACACCTAAATTAGGTGCAAATTCCTGCATTCTATAATACTGCGTGCATCTTAAATGAATGCCCCTGACCCCTCTCATGCCCTTCCATGGTCATGTCTCCTTTTCAGTTGCATGCTAAAAACTTTAAGCACACATCTTTATAGAATAGCATCTAGCAAGATGCGCATGTAAATTCAACTTGATGCCAATTAGCACCCATAATAATTGTTAGTGCACAATTACAGACACTAATTGGCTTGTTACTCAATCAGGGGCCCTTTTACAGAGCAGCGGTAACACCAGCACGGGCTCACTGCTCGCTCTTTCGGGACTGCCGCCTGCCTAACGCGGCTGCCAGTGGTAGTCCTGCCCCGAGTGTGTGCCATTTCCGAGGGAAAAAGAACCCCCCCCCCCCCGGAAATGGCTTACATGGCAGTAACCCAGCGGTAATCGGGCATCGCCACATGTTGCCCAGTTACTGCCGGGTTAATGCAGGAGCCCTTATCGCCACCTCAGTGAGTGGTGGTAAGGGCTCCCCATCACATGGTCATGCGGTAAGAGGTCTCTTACCACATGGCCATGTGTGCTGGGGGCTTTTTTAACTGCTACGGTAAAAAGGGCCCTTGTGCGCGGGAAAAATGGCCCCCGCCACCAGTGCAGGGTCCTTTTTCCCGCAGCTTGGTAAAAGTGCCCCTTAAATTGCACATACAAATTGGGCACATGCCCAATTTTGGTACGCAGTTTTAAGTGTCATTTATAGAATTTGGGGGATAATACAGGTGTCCTACTAGATTAGGTTTAAAAGATAAGCAAAAAATATATACATATTTTCTTGGTTATTTTTTTAAATTTTTTGCTATTTATTTAAAAATGAGATAAGGAGTATTGTGCTACCAATTAGCAGTGCACTGAATGTGAAGAAGCCTATTCAATTCTCGTGGGCTTCTTCACATTCAGAACACGCTAATTGGTAGCACTGCTTTGTAAAACAAGCCCATTGAGTCTTCTCAATTATTGTAAGGCTATTTCAACCTTTATTTTAATGTACTATTTAAAAAAAAGGTTGCAACTATTCTAGAGGGATTATAGTTTACAGATAAAGGGGTCCTTTTACTAAGCTATGGTAAAAAGTGGCCTTAGTGCACCCTTACACGGGTATTTCCTGCAGCAGTAAAATGGTCAATTTTCTATTTTTTTTTGGATTACCAGCCATGCACTAATGTCTCCATTAGCACGCAGCCATTAAAAAATATTACTTCATATGCTGTTACCATCACCCATTTTGTACGCGGAAAGGGCTCATGTTCTAATTCTGCAGTAATCAGTTAGCATGCACTAATGTAGATGCACTTACTGATTAGCAAAGAAACATCCACTCTCCACCCCCTAGACAAGCCCCCTCAACCACAAAATAAAAAATAATTTTTAGCACATGACTAGCGCACATAGATTCGGGAACTACCACAGGACACCTGAGCGTGTCCCACAGTAAGTCCTTTTAGGCCAGAGTAAGCATACGCTAGTGCTTACTGCAGCTTAGTAAAATGACCCCAATGTTTGTTGTTTTCCCTTGTTTAAATTAGCTTAATATTCACAGCTTGGTAGCTGTGTCATAACATGTTCTACTTGCAAGCAAAAAACTGTGAATAATAACAATGACTCAGAAATTAAAGCATTTTAAGATAAATTCACAGTTTAACAGCTGTCTTACAGCACTCGTAATACAACTTATCAGTGTGGAAGACTTCACTAGGAAGGACATACTGCCTTGCAGTGTTTTGTTTTATATTGTTTTAAGTAATGGCTTACCAGACTCTGAAAAATTAAATTACATTACATCTAGTCTTATATTCCACCAATACCTTGTCAGTTCTAGGTGGATTGCTACATTAAGAAGCTAGAACCACATGTCTAGGAATTACAATACTATTAAGCAAATAACTATAAAATTGATTTTTAAAAAAACATCAAGGATTACTAGTCAAACCAAATTTGTAAAACAAATGAGTTTTTAGCATTTTCCGAAATTTCAAGTAATTTCTACAGAATCTTGTGGTAATAGGTAGGGATTTCCAAATTGCCACCATCTGATATGATAGAGAAGCAGAAAACTGTTTCACAGACTTCAACTTACGAACTGTGGGGAAACGTAACATAAAAGTATTGTGAGTGTTTTTTGAACCATGAAGCAGAATAATTAAATCAGATTGACAAACTGTTGCAGCATGCGGATCTGTACCAGCAGCTCTTTTTCTTTTTAGTGCTCAAAACCGCTATGAGAAGTTGCTGCAGGTTTGAAGGGGGGGCAGGCCGGGTTGCAGGTTTAAAGCAGGAATCGTGGAGCCGGGAGCGGGCCATGGGAGGTGGGAGAGCCCAAGGAGGTTAGGTTAAAAACAGGAGATCTATGAGCTTCTCTATACACATTGTCATTCATTATTGTTGGTAGTATTTTTATTTGATTTCACTTATATTTTTAATGCGGATATACGCAGAGGAAGTATTGGTTTAATCGGTTAGAGTAGTAATTCTAAATTTTAAATCATTGTGTCATTTGGAGGAGTTGGTTATAGGGACTCCCTGTATTCATTAAGAGGCCATCAAAACAGACAACATGTTATGAGAACCAGGATCTTCACAATCAGACTTACCATTTATAAGTACAATTTTTAAAAAATAATAATTAGGTTGAAACCTAGGAGTATTTAACATTTTTTTCCTGTGCCTACATCAAAAGAAAAAGATGGCATGTAGGAACTTGCTCATTTTGTTTTGTGGATTGCAGGGGTATATTATAAAAATGCACTTGCCTATTTGTATTACTACTATTTCAAAGAGAGGTATTGAATAATGAGGGAAGGGCTTCCTTCATACAGAAGTTCTGTCCAGAGTCAGTCTCAATGTGCCAACATTGTCCAGTTCAGCATACTATTAGCTGCCAAGTTCATACAAAGTTAATTATGTTCAATGGAAAATAAATCTGTGGCTCAGGCTGCTTGCTATGTGAATATTCTATCACTGTTTCATTATTGCTACCAATAGAAATCAAACAAAATAAAACATGGAAAAGAAAATAAGATGATACCTTTTTTATTGGACATAACTTAATACATTTCTTGATTAGCTTTCGAAGGTTGCCCTTCTTCGTCAGATCCGAAATAAGCAAATGTGCTAGCTGACAGTGTATATAAGTGAAAACATTCAAGCATTACTATGACAGTCTGACAAGGTGGGAGGATGGGGATGGGTAGGAGGTATGCATGGGGACATCAAAGCATATCATTGATATTCTAACAGGATAGGTGTGGATAGGTGAGGGGAGGGTGATCAACAGAGAAATACAGCTTTATGGTTTATAATGGGCTAGGAACCCCAGAACCTTGTTACGTCCTTTCTGTTGGGTGTTAAAATATTCATCATTCGACTTCAAAGGTCTTACGTTCTTGTATGGTTTTAAAGTTACCTTTCAGGATTCTCACTGTGAAGTCACTGGTACAGTGTCCTGGTCCTGTAAAATGCTGACCAACAGGGGTGGGAGCCCTACTGGCACCAGTATTGTTCATGTGATGTCTATGTAAATTGAATCTTGTCTTAAGCATCTGGCCTGTTTCTCCAATATAGCATCCTTCGTTACATTTTTTACACTGAATGATATATACCACATTGGAAGATGAGCAAGTGAAAGATTCCTTTATGTTGAATATCTTCCTTTGTGGATGACTGTGGGGTCCTGTGAAATGTTTTGGCATAGTTTGCAACTGGATAAATTACAGGGAAGTGTGCCCTTCTGTTCCTTTTCAGTCTGTGATGGAAGTTTACTTCTGATTAGCTTGTGTTTTAAGTTGGGTGGCTACCAATAATTGAGTGCTACCAATAATTACTTATTAAGGACATTTGCTTTAAACTTTGTTTTGTTTATCCATTCCTGATATGCACATGGTATTGCTTTTTAAACCCAAAGGTGAATGCTAAGGGTGGTTGAATAATTAGTTATAAACTGTGTTTCTGACTTTACTTGTTTTGGACTGCTTTGGGTCCTGCTGATTTGTACATCTGCTGTCTGGAATTTTGGAAATGAGAAAATAATTAAGTTTTAGATGTACTCTGTAGAAGTTGTTGACTTTTGCAATATGTGTATGGATGCCCACAAGAAAATCTCACTCATTGGCTTTCAATCTCCAGAACACCAGTAGTAAATCTCCGGCTTTGAGATGGGCCACCCTTGGCATCTCTGAACTCCTTTACCTTTACTGGCAGGGATACCAAGCCCCGCAAGCCAAATAAATGGACTGCCACTGCTCCTCGTTGCTTGTTTCTGGTTCTGAGCAGCATGCCAGTACTTCTCAAGCAAGTATGCGTGAGAATTCATAGCATGCTGCCCAAAACCAGAAACAAGCAGCGGGGAGTGGCGATAGTCCATTTATTTGGCTGGTAGGGCTCAGCATCCCTGTCAGCAAAGGTATCCCGTGTGCCTGCATTGAGGGGGGGAAGGGAGTGGAATGTGTTGCCACCCTAGTCCACCTCAGAGCCCCCCCCAAATTGCAGGGCTGGCAATGCCCGGAGAGAGAACCCGTTGTTAAAAATTTCCCAGCATACCACTGGGTATTACATTATCATTCAGGCCATGTCACTGGGTGAGGCTACATTTAAATGAATCTTAGATTTAAAGTTGAAGAAAAGCTTAGTGAGTGAATATATCTGCTCAGTGGTAGGATATGCAGTGAAGCACAGAAATTATTTAAAAATAAATATGTTTCAAATGTGGTTTGGACTTTGGAGAGTCCTGAACACTAATTGGATGGATGATTTCCAGTGCATAGATAATGACAGGAGATAAAAGATCCCAAACAAAAGATTTGGTCAGAGGAAAAATGAGATATGCTGGTTTGACTCCAGTGCAGTGATGGAGATATGGTTCTAATACCCCTATAGAGTTTCCTAAGAAAATTAAGAACACATCTCCACGCATATAGTGGGGTAAGCACTTTTTACATAATCTTAAAGTGAATATCGTAGTGTTATACTACAATTCACCATTTCTTTTTCTTCTTAGAATATTTATCTGTTTTTTTCTTTCTTTATGTCTGCAGGTGATTCTGCAGAAGAAATTGATTTGACTGTGGTTTATCAAGCAGCAGCAAATGGAGATGTGAACACCTTAACAGAAGTGATTCGTGAAGATCCTTCAATATTAGAATATTGTGATAGTGAAGGTATGAGGACGATATCGTACATCAAATCACAGCTGCCAGTATTATATAAGTGAATGCCTGCCTTCTTTATCTATATTTTCTATTATCTCCCTCCACCTGAGAGGTCTTGTCCAAAATGACCAAATGCAAGACGCACAGCTAGAACTACATTAGAGAAGGAAATGAGTGGACCTGAAAATACAGAGCTGCTTTCTCTCCTCCGTTGTCTTTCCCGCACTTCTTTTCTCTCCTTTCCTTCTCTCTCCTCCTCCTTACGTGCCTCTGTCCATCTCTTCTTTATTCATGCAGCAGAATGTCATGCTGAAGCAGCCAAACACTTCCATTTTCTCTTTAAAACTTCCTCTGGCCAGACTGTGGATTTATATCATGTGCAATCGGTGCTTAAGAACTTTGCTGGAATGTGTAATACATTTAAGAACATAAGAACAGCCATATTGGGTCAGACCAATAGTCCATCTATCCCAGTGTTCTCTTTCCAACAGTGGCCAATCCAGATCACAAGTATCTGACAGAATCCTAAATAGTAGCAACATTCCATGTTATAAATCCAAAGGCAAGCAGTGGCTTCCCCCATGTCCCTCTCAATAACAGACTATAGACTTTTCCTCCAGGAACTTGTCCAAACCTTTTTTTTAACCCAGATATGCTAACTGCTGTAAACACATCCTCTGGCAATGAGTTCCAGAACTTACTATTTGTTGAGTGAAAAATATTTCTCCAATTAGTTTTAAAAGTATTACCATATAGTTGCAAAAATAAGTGCATGGCTTATTGGCTAATGATATCTTTAAAGTACTGATTATTCATTTGCATATCTTTTTGTCCATTAGCATCTGTATATATAGTAATGCTTCTTATTCGCAGGCCATCAGTCATGCAAGCTAGAACAGTGTAGCATGCATTCAAACGTTTAGCAAGCGTTAGTGAATTGACCCCATGATGTAGAAAGTAAATGTTACACAGCTATGTACTGTAAAACTAATATTTCATTAGTTTTCATGCTTTGTACGTTTACCAGAAAAATCACTACTTACATATATTCTTTCCTTAAAGTGGACAAATTGATATTATAAAAAGATATCTAAATGTTTTTTCAAGGCTGTACACCTTTGATGCATGCTGTTTCCGGGCGACAAGTGGATACAGTGAAGTTGTTACTGAAGATGGGAGCTAATATTAATACTCAAGATGCCTGTGGAAGAACAGCTTATCTCTGGCACTATCTGGTATAAAGCTTTCTCTTAGTTATTGAGAGAGAAAAAAACAGGGCAATGAAAAGGTAGAAAAAAAAAGAGGAATGAAGAGCTGGAGAGATTTGTTTTGCAGGATGAAGTACTTTCTTTGTGATGTTCTCATTATAATGTGATCCTTGTCTGAGCTGCTTTTCCTAGACTTCACTTCAGTAGGAGATATGATGCACAGCAAGTACCACAATAGAAAGTCCAAATCAAGCACTGAAAATGTAGAAATCACAGCCTAAGAAAGCTCTTATCATTAGAACGTTTCAGTATAAGCAGCATCTTGTTTTTCTTTCCATGTCTTTTGTTACACTGGGTTTTACCCTTTGATCCATATGGCAGATTATGATTTGAGCATTTTCATTACCAGTTTTACAACAGCTGGCTTTCATATGAAACACAAGGCTCCTGAAATACTCAAATATTTGCTGAACGTATTGATATGGTGCAGAGTCATCAAATGTTCACTCCCTTTCTTTTGACTCTATTCATGTTCTCTGTTCATATAAAGTATGTAGTTCTCATCAGTACAACACATCAACAATATCATATTAACTGAAATATTTTTTAAAAACATAAAAGCATTAAGAGCATTATAGTACATGCAATACATCAAATAGTTTTAGAAATCCTATTTGTACATATCAGCAAATTATATTTATTATTTTTATTTTACTCAAGGCGGTGTATAGCAAGAATAAGTCAAACATGAGCAATAGACAATTACAGCAGTAAAAATATTCAAACAACACAAGTATGAGCATGTAGTATGCTACATTACAATATCAACACAATATTCAATAAAACATTTAATAGAGAGCCTGGGTGTAAACAAAGATAGAACATATAGGGGGTCTTTTACTAAAGATTAGTTCGAGCTATCTGCAGCAGGACCCATTTTTATTTCTACGGGCCCTACTGCAGATAACTCAAGCTAATCTTTAGTAAACGACCCTCATAGATAGATAAGATAGAGTAACAGGAGTAAGAAAATAAGTGATAGAAGCTGCTCTTGAAGGTTGCTTGGATTTGGGGGATCAGAGTAAGTGTTGACGAGCTATATTCCAAGGTTCCTGACTTGTGATTTGAGGAGGAGTTCTTATTTCCCAAATGAATTTTGAAGTCAGGTATTTCCCCACTTGTGTTAGGGACCATAGAAGCTCACTTTTACTTGGGTTCAAGCAAAGTTTGTTGTTTTTAGCCCATTCTTGAATTGATGTTAGACAGGTAGTCAGTTTATTCAGGGCTGTGGGTAAGTCAGGTTCAATGGGTATAAGTAGCTGCACATCATCCGCATAGATGTAGAACTGAGTGTCCATTGACCGAATCAGCTCAGCTAGTGGCTTGAGGTAGATTTTGAACAGAATAGGTGACAGTATCAATCCATGTGGTACCCCACAGGTCAGTGCCCATGGTGGTGATGAGGTGTTGCCGAACACTATGGACTGTTGCCTGTCTGATAGATAGGATCTGAACCAGGCAAGTACTGTTCCACTGATACCTGTTTCTGCTAGTCATGCTAGCATAATATCATGATTCATAGTGTCAAAAGCTGCTGAGAAATCTAGTGGTACCAACACCGAGGCAAATCCCCTGTCTCGGTTTCTGTGAAGATCATCCAATAGAGATAAAGGACTGTTTCTGTTCTATAACTGGATATGAGTCCAGATTGACAAGGATCTAGCCAGTTTCTTCTAGCCAATCACTGAGTTGATCACAGACTGTTTGTTCTTTAAAATGGGATGTTGGATACTAGCTGGTAATTTTCAAGTTTGTCCTGGTCAAGGTTATTCTTCTTTAGCAAAGGACGCACCAGTGTTCTTTTTAATGCTGTTGGTAGTTGCCCGTTAGACAGAGATGAGTTCACGATTTTTTTGACAACTTCTATGAGGTCCCTGATTGCAGTGGCATACCAAGGGCGGGGCGGTGGGGGGTGGTCTGCCCCAGGTGCAAATCAACGGGGGTGGGGGGGTGTGCTCCGCTCCCGCTGCTCCAGTCCCCCCATTTGGGCCATCATCCCTGCCTCTCTTCTGGCTGGTTCCGTGCCTTCTTTTTGCTCCACCCCTGCCAGACTGCCACTGCTATTGCCTCTCCTCTGGCTGGACGGTTCCGCACCTTCCTCTAGCAGGATGGAAGGGCAGAGACAAAGAGGGCAGATCCAGGATGGAAGCGAGAGAGAGAGAGAGGGCATACCATGGTTGGAAGGGGGAAAGAGAGGACAGACAGGGGCATACAGTGGATGGAATGGGCAGAGACAGAGAGAGCAGACAGTAAATGGAAGGGAAAGAGGTGCAGACGCTGGATGGAGGGGGCAGGAAGAGAGAGGGCAGATACTGGATTGCAGGGGCAGGGAGAGAGAGAAGGCAGACACTGGATGGAAGGGGCAGATGGTGGATAGAAGGGAGAGAGTGAAGAGAAGATGAGGAAAGCAGAAACCAGTGATAGCAAAGGTAGATAAAATATTTTTATTTTTTCTGCTTAGGTACTTAAAGTACTATTGTAGCTGTGTTAATACATGTTTATAAATAGAAAATGGAAATAAGGTAATTTTTTATTGGACTAATTTTAATACATTTTGACTAATGTTCAGAGACCAAAACCCCCTTCCTCAGGTCAGGACAGGATACTGTAATAGCAATATATTGTATTGACCTGAGGAAGGAGGTTTTGGCCTCTGAAAGCTAAATGTATTAGTCCAATAAAATGGTATTGTCTTGTTTTCCTTATTTGTTTTATTTCTATTTGTTAATTGTAAAGTGGGGATTGGTATTTGCTAGTTTTTTCAAATTTACATCTGCTATTTTTATATAGTAGTAGGGGAGATACATCACTATCACTGTTTCTGTGGTGTTGCATTGTATGCAGACTCTGGCTTCTTGGGGGTTCAGTTTAATTGTTGTCTAAATATTTCTATTGTTAGTTTATATTTTATTTAAAATTTGCTATACTGCTAATGCTCACTAGCAGCGTTCACAATGATTAAAACCAGTTTGTGGTTACTTATTCTATTGTGGATTAGGGTGTATCTGTGTCTGTGAAAAAGACATGGTTTTCTGTTGGCACTGACTATGCAGGATCGACGATCTGTACTGTTCTGGCTGGTTTAGTTTTACAATAGATGCTTGATGTTCTACTGCTCACTGCAATGTTTAGGATGCTGCCTTTTCCTAGGTACACTCTTTTGTGACTCATAGAAGTTACTGCTTAAAATATGGTAGAATTGTTCTGTAGGTCCTGAATGACATTGTTGTGTTTTGTATTCGCAGTATGTATAATACTGGATTTTGGAGGGGAGTGTTAAAAAATGTTCGGCCTTGAGTGTCAAATACCCTATGTACGCCACTGCCTGATTGCCTGTTGCACTATCTTTGAAGGGCAGGGGTTGAGGGAACAGGTAGTTGGTCGAAGGTCTCTTAGGCGTTTGTCCTCTGTTATTGGGTTAAGAGAGTCCCAGATGTCTGTGTCAGGAGGAGGTGAGTTTGTGCGCTCTTAGTTAGCTGATTGGAGACTGGGTGGGACTGTCTGTAAATCCTGGTGGAGACTTAATTTTGTTACAAAAGTATACAGCAAAATCATTGCAGTTCAGTTGTGACTGGGCAGGCTGGTTCTGATGTGGGGGTTGCAGTAGAATGTTTACTATGCTGAACAGGTGCTTGGTTGATTTGGCAGCCTGTTCAATGCACTGTATTTTGCCTGCTGTTAAGCTTGGTGGTACTTTGTCATGAGATTCCTACAATTTAACCTGTCCTCATCCAGGCGAGATTTACGCCATCTCCTTTCCAGTTTCTGTTCTTCACGCTTAAGGGTCTAAAGTTCTGGAGAAAACTAAGGTGAGCATTTTTGAGTGGAGCATAGGACCTTTTTAGTGGTGCCATTTTGGTCTAAGGTCTTAGCTAAGTATCAACCTGTTCTGACACTTTTCATCCACGAGTGGATAGTCCAAGACCTCTAGAAAATTCTCAGCTGTCAGCTTTTCTCGTCTCTGATCTCCTTCCAAAACTCTAGGAGGTGCCATTTGTTTCAGGTGGTCACATAGTGAAAACATAATTAGAAAATGGTCTGTCCATCATAGGGGTGTTATCTCAATACTGCTATCTCGGTATTCTAGGATATCATCTGGGATAGGATACCAAGTGTAACTGAATGTAACTCACCTTGAGCTACTACTGAAAAGGTGTGAGCAAAATCCAAAATAAATAAATAAACCCCATTGTAGAATACCAAATCTAGTATGTGTGTCATGACTCTTGGAGCTTGGTAATTAGAAGCCCCAATATCATGGAGTATAACCCTGGCACAGCAATCACCTGAAGTCTCTATTATTTTATGAAGTCTCTTTTATTGAATAAATCACAGATAATTTACTCACAGATAGATGTTCAGGATACAGAGACTTCTTAATCTGGAGGTTGTGGGAGGTGGAGATCTGAAGAGAGGTAGTTGTATTGCAGGGGGAGGGGAAGGTAGTTGAACAGGTAGAAATAGTCCAAAGCTGGGTGACTGGAAGTGCGATATCTCATTTGGAAGAAGATATTCTCAGGGTAAAAACCAGGTTCTTTACAGGGAGTTCTCAGCAGGACAGAGCTGTGTGGAGCCATATGGTGTTAGCTCCATGTCCCTGGCCATAATGGTGAAAGAAGCCCCGCATGGCTGAAAGGACAAAGAAGTGGTGGGGCTTCACACAGGGAGGAGCAGATAGAGACCAATGGGGACAGAGCCTGCCATCGGATAGCAAGGGTAGTCTAGGATAGGAGGGAAAAGGTCATACCTGGCTGACCTCTGAGGACAGTAGTTAAGACTGAACAGGAAGACAAAAGAGCCAAGCTTGGCAGAGAGAGATGGAAGGTCTGGGCGGCCTCACAACCAGTGGTAACAGTTCTTACACAGCCAAACAAGTGTGGTTGCACTGCCTGTGAACTACATTACCCACAGTGCATTGCTCATGTATTTTTCCAGTGGAAACTGCAGCAATGATAGTCCTTGGGACTGAGAATAACAGTAAAGGCATTACACACATTTTAGGATCACGTTATAAACTAGTGCGAAGCTGTCAGAGGACAGAACAATGTGACCCTTTTCATGGGTTGGTGAATTGATCACCTGTGTGAATCCTAGTGGTATGATCGTGTCCAGGAAGACGGCTATGGTGGTACCTGGGGTTTCAATGTGTAGATTGAAATCTCCCATGATCACCATCCTAGGATAATTCAGGGTCACTTGTGTAATCAGATCAAGGAGTTCTTGCACAGAAAATGTGTTGTTACGAGGTGATTGGTATATCATGAGCAGGCAGATTGGTTTCTCCCTTTCTAGCTGAATTAAAAGAGATTCTGATTAATTTAGCTGGGGGATGGCGATTCAGCACACCTTGATTGTATTCCAAATCAAGACTGCTACCCCTTCATCCCGTCTTCCTGGACTTTGTTGATGTTGGATGTTGAAACCTGTTGGGAATAGTTCAGCCAGTGGTAAAAACCCGCTTTCATGATCTTGCTTCACTTAAGAATGAATGTCATCAATAGCTGGTTCTTCTACAAGTCAGTGTTTTGATAATTCTGTGTTCAACAAACTCACTGCAACTTATGCCAAAGCAGAATGGCAACTCTGCTTTTTTAAATTTTTCTCTTTATGCACACGAATATCTTGTTACAGAAATAATGTGGGGGGGGGGGGCGGAAAGGAAAACCCATAGAGAGGCATAATCGAACGGGGCGCCCAAGTTTTCCTGAGGGCGTCCTCGCAGGACGTCCCCGTGAAGGGGCGGGGAAACCCATATTATCGAAACAAGATGGGCGGCCATCTTTTGTTTGGATAATATGGTCGGGGATGCCCAAATCTCAACATTTAGGTCAACCTTAGAGATGGTCGACATAAATGTTGAGATGGTCGACCTTAGAGATGGTCGTCCCTGGTTTTCGGCCATAATATAAACCGAAGACGCCCATCTCAAAAACAACCAAATCCAACTCATTTGGTCATGGGAGGAGCCAGCATTTGTAGTGCACTGGTCCCCCTGACATGCCGGGCACCCTAGGGGGCACTGCAGTTGACTAACTGATGCACTAACTGAATGGAAAAAGCCCTTCCCTTACCGATCCCTTAGTGATTCGGAAAGGAACGGGCATGCTTGAAGGAAATCGCATGCAAATGAGCTGCTCGCTGTTAGCTCATTTGCACACGATTTCCTTCCTAAGGAGTGGAAGCCAGTGCAGAGCAGCCAATCGTTATGCATGGCTGCTTTGCGCATGGCAAAGAAGGCTTCATACACGCAGACAAGCTGCGTGTATAATAGCCGTCTACAACCTTAAATAAATTGCCGTCTACAACCATTAAAAAAAACCACAAGTCCAGGTGCATAAGGTCCTGCATCTTGCCACATTTTCTTAATTTTCCAATGTACTACAATGTTATCCTTAACTAAGAAAGCTTCAGTCAGCTGTTTTCTTTAAGGAATTTTCCACCACATCCACATGTTTATCTATAACTATAACCTTAGTCTCCAAAAGCATTGTTGGCAGTCTTTAAAAGAAATGGGAGAGAAATACTGTATTGTTCTGTTTAACTATGTTTTGTTACATTGCTATTTTTTTTATTATGTTAGTCTATATTTTTTTATTGATTGTGTTCCTTGTAAACTGCTTTAAAACCTTGTCATATTAAGCGGTAGATCAAGTTAATAAATCAAATCAAATCGAAGTTTGAACTTTAGGCAAAGAAGATTGTAATTGAGGAGATACAGTTGGTTGATAATTTCCAATAAGGTCTCCATAGTCATGTGTGCTGGCATCAGCAGCCTGTAAAATTCCAGCCCCACTATCTTTCTCCCTCACCTTTCATTTATCCATTAGAAATTAATAGCAAAGAAGTATTAAGAACATAATAGAGCCCAATGTCAGGAACGGAAGAGTAGCTCTTATGCGTCCACCATCTTGGTCCCCTCCTTCTGCAACTCTCCTTTTCTTCAGACATTGACTTGAAGTGCAGAGGGAAAGTCTAATGTCCCTAGAATCTGTTGAATTACATAACTGCAGCAGAGGATAGTCAATAGTTTCCTTTTTCTGTGATTAAAGAAAACTTCAGTAGCCTGGCTGTACATGCAGGAACAATTGTGTAAGAAGAATAAATAATCATTTTATTATACCCCTAGGCTGCAGTTGTGTTATTGCAGTCTAGCAAAAAGGACCTTAAACACTAACTACTGCAAAAAAAAAAAAAAAGGGATTAGGAATATATAGAATGAAAGACAGTCATACTGAGAAAATCAATGCTTTTTCTTTACACTGAATGTTTACTTTTCTCTAGGGATGGCTTGAAGGCTGTGTAAGTCTACTCAGAAATGGCGCAAAGCAGAATATACCAGATAAAAATGGGAGGTTGCCTTTGCATGCTGCCACTGCTGAGTCAGATGTGAGGTATGTCCTAAAGCTTCTGTCTTTAAATAATTTTTGAGCTCCCCACTAATGGTAATGTTGATCAGTCAGTGTTTGAAAACATGTTTTTTTCAGATGTGGCATTAGGGCTGGCAACGACAAATAGCAAGAGCATAAATTCAGTATAGAGGCAACATATTAGATCTACATTTTCCTTGCTGCCCCCCCCCCCCCCCCCACCTTAAGAAATATGTGTGAATATCTCATGTTGCTTCAATGAACTCAAATTGAAATTTCTCCAACAATCACCTGCTAATTTTTGTAAATATGCAAGGAGACAGAGTGACACTCAGACACATTTATGGTTCTGGTAAGTTCTTCTTGTTGTAAGAGTAGTTTCACACCCAATTTTAGGACAAGAGAACTGCAAGCTAAGGCACATAGGTCTAGCACTCCATGCCTACAGTACTTCCAAAGTTGTTTGGCTCCCAATTAACCAAGGAGTCACTATTTGAAAGGACTCTTTTACAAAGCAAAGCCTTAGCATGCCCTTATGCAGGTCTTCCTGCACGCTAAGGCCACTTTTTGCCGTGGCCAGAAAATGGCTGATTTTCCATTTATCAATTTAATGGCCATGTACCAATGTTGAAAAAAACAGAAGCAGTAGATCTAAAAAAAACTCCAAGATGTGCAAAATGTACAAGATGTTCAATTTATTTACCACTAAAATAATAAATACATAATATTTAAAAGCTAAACACGGCCATGTTTTGCCCTCTCAAAGTGCTGCGTCAGGGGCTTGAAACAGAAACCAGTGGTGTTGGCAGAACACTTCACCTACTGGTTTAAACTATTCTCTCCTCAGAAGCTTCTCCCTGATGCAGCCCTTTGAGAGGGCAAAACATGGCCGCGTCAGGCTTTTAATTATTTATGTATTTATTATATTAGTGGTGAATAAATTGAACATCTTGTACATTTTGCACATCTTGGAGTTTTTCTTTATAGATCTACTGCTTCTTTTTTCATGCTGGATCTTGTAGATTGATTGCCTGTTTGTTTTTTTTTAACTTCATGTGCTAATGTTGCCATTAGCTTGTGGCCATTAACAAAAATTAGCACGTGAGCCCTTACCACCACCCAGGGGCGTATCTGCGTGGGGCCACGGGGGCCTGGGCCCCCACAGATTTCACCCTGGACCCCCCTCCCGCCGTCAACCCTCTCCCGCTGTCGCTGTGGGCTACCTTTGCTGGTGGGGAACCCCAACCCCCGCCAGCCGAGGTCTTTAAAAATATTCCTTCAGCTGGCGGGGGACCCCAACCCCTGTCAGCCGAGCCGAGGTCTTTTAAGTTCTTCTTCGTCCTCCATGCTGTTCAAAGCTGCTGAATCCAGTTTCGGAGTCTGATGTCGCTGCACGTTGTGTGTGCAGGACGTCAGACTCCGAAACTGGATTCAGCAGCTTTGAACAGCACGAAGGACGAAGAAGAACTTAAAAGACCTCGGCTCGGCTGGCGGGGGTTGGGGTCCCCCGCCAGCTGAAGGAATATTTTTAAAGGCAACGGCAGGAGGAAGCGGACCTCGGCTAGCAGGGGTTGGGGTCCCCCGCCAGCAAAGGTAGGTGACGGCGGCAGGGGGGCGGCAGTGGTGGCTGGGGGGGTCGGCAATGGTGGCGGCGGCAGCAGGGGGGGCTATAATGTGCCCCCTCACTCTGGCCCCCCTACCGCCGAAGTTCAGATACACCTCTGCCACCACCTATTTTGCAGGTGATAAAGGCTCACTCACTGATCCTGCACTAATCAGTTAGCATACAGCAATGCTGATGCACTAACTGATTAGTGCAGAAATGCCCACTCTACACCCCCAGATATGCCCCCTTAGCTAAAAAATTATAAAACTTTTTAGCACATGGGTAGCACTTGCATATGCACCTTATCAAAGGATGCCTCAGCATGCCCGTGATATGCCATTTTAAGCTGTTGTAAACAGGCATTATTGCTTACCACATCTCGGTAAAAGGGCCCTAAAATGATTTAAATGGCCAGAAATGGCTCCAGGCTATTTAAATTGCTTGTTCAGAGCTAACTGTGGATATACAGTGGCACATAACATGATAGTGTGACTGAATATACCCAATTACTACTACTACTACTTATCATTTCTAAAGCGCTACTAGACGTACGCAGCGCTGTACACTTGAACATGAAGAGACAGTCCCTACTGGACAGAGCTTACAATCTAATTAGGACAAACAGGACAAACAAGAGATAAGGGAATATTAAAGTGAGGATATTAAAGTCATAAACGGCTATTTTATGGGCGGTCTGAGGCACAGTCAGCACTTATGTGGTTAAATGACAATATTCAACTCTTAACCAAACAAGGTAACACATAAATAGGACCGCATAAAATACAGTTCTATCTTTATGCAAGTTGACTTAAAGGGTTAGGTACTGAATATTGCACTTAACTGGAGGCCCAGGAAGATAGACACTGATCAATGTTGGTGAAGTGTTTAGATTTGCACCAACTGGTATTGTATGCTCCTGATGCAGCCTGTATTCTGGACAAAACATGACCATTCCGGGCATTTGAGAGTGTATCCTGGGAGCATTAATAAAGACTGCATTTTCTTCAGCAAGATCTGCTCTTTCTATTTTGTTCCACGGTGGATATTGTGTGGACCGATTGCTTTCTTATCTCTTGAAAAGTAGACCAAACTCTATCTGGTATTATGTTATCATTATAAATTTCTATAACTCTCATAGAGACAGAAGAACAACTACTAAGAGATAAATATCTTCTCAACTTTATCAACAAAGCAACTTGCCAATTCTTTCAGTGAAAATGCTGGTATAGCAAGTATATTGGTGCTCTAGGACCCAATGTAATATATTTATAGCACTGTCTTTTCATAGGTAGGTTAGGGCTTTTATGATTGGTAAGTTTACTATATAGGTTTTGAATGTCTTTTTGCAGGGTTTTTTTGTTATTTTGCAAAGTATCTGGTCCTATTTGAAAGCAGCAACAAGCAAGAAGGTAAGTGATCTGCAATATCCAACATGGCAAAAACAAACAGCAGACCAAATGTAGAATGTCCATTACCAAAATTTATTCACCAAAACATAAATAAAATATTAGAAGCCCAACACAGTCATGTTCGCCCTCATAAGGGCTGCATCAGGAGCGTAAAAAAACTGCTAATAAATACACAGAAAAAAACAGATACTAGTTTGAAATCATAAAAACTGATATGGATAACAAATTACTCATTATAAAAGTATACAACATACCCATATATAGAGGCCAAAACTGATCTGAAATTTGGATTTTGCCCGAACATGCCAGTGCATTTTTGGCTGAAACCAAAACTCTTCCCCCACCACACCCCATGATCACTCTCAGCCTCCCCCACTCCAGCAGAAGGTCCAGCTTGCGACAGTTCCCCTCTCCCAAGCCCCCCCCCCCCGACAGCAGCTCCCCCCTCTCGAGCCTCCCCCTCCTGGGCCTACCTTTCATTGATGGGTAGTGGGTGCAGCAATGTCCCCACTCGCTCCCGTTCCTGTGATTGCCCAGCTCAGAACATGGCTTCCGAGACTGCTGTGGGAGGTTCTGGCAGCCATCTTGAGAATGGAACCACCATGGGCATCAGCGAGTGAGGATCGCTCTTGTCCATGCTCGTTCCATTCTCAAGATAGCTGATGGGACGTCTTGCGGCAATCTTGCAAGACTAGCACTGGAAGTCCCAGAAGCTATTATCTCAGCCAGACATGAGCAGGAGCAAGTGAGGACATTCCTGGGCCAGCTTCCACCAATGAAAAGGTAGGCCCAGGAGGGGGCTGCCACCTGGGTGGCAGGCTTGGGATGAGGGAGCTGCCGTTGGATACAGGTCGGGGGGGGGGGGGGGGTCAGTTTCATTTTTTAGTTTGGTTTCTGCTGAAACCAAGAGACCAGTTTTGGACACAAAGTCGGTTTAAGCAGAAACCAAAGATCTTGGTTTCAGTTGGGCTCTACCATAAAACATAGATATCGAAATATCATAGGGGCCCATTTACTAAGCTGCGGTAAAAAGTGTCCTACACTAGTTTGGACTAGTGAAATTAGCATGTGCTGGACCATTTTTTACTGCAGCGGGTAAAATGGCCTGTTTTTAATGGGGCAGTAAATGGCCATACACTAATATTAAAAGTAATGTGCAACAATTTACTGCCTGAGCCCTTAATGCCACCTATTTACTTGGCGGTAAGAACTCACACACTACTCCTGCGGTAATCAATGCGCGTTAATGTGGCTGCGCTGCCAATTACCACTGGGAATGACTAATCTTTAAAAACAGAATTACTTAATGAAAAACGTATCCAGAATGTGAGGGTATTACCAAATATGACTAAAAAAAAAAAAATAGGAGAGAAAGCACTTACAGCTCTCTACACAGTACCAGCCTGTTGTTGCAGTGAATCTGCCATTATTGCCACTTTGCTGCTTATATGTGCTGGCTGTGATGGGGTCAGAGGTTAGGTATCTATGTTTTATGGGTATGTTATATATTTTCATAATGAGTAATTTACTTATTCATGTTTTTATGCATATCAGTTTTTATGATTTCAAACTAACATCTATTTTTCTGTTTATTATAACAGTCTATTTTAAGCCCCTTATGAGGGCAAAACATGGCTGTGTTGGGCTTTTAGGGGCTCATTTTCAAAAGAGAAACACGTCTAAAAAGTGGCATAAAGCAGCATTTGGACATTTTTCTCACATAAACGTCCAAATTAGTATTTTCAAAACCTATTTTTTAGACGTTTTTCTATGCGGTTTATCTGCAATATGTCAAAATCTCAAGGGAGCATGGTGGGGGGGGGGGGGGGGGGTGTTAAGGGCGGGATTTTGGTGTTCCTAAGACTTGGATGTGTTTCAGCCATAATGGAACAAAACAAAATGTCCAGGACTAAAACGAAGACATTTTGAGCTAGACCTGTTTTTAGAACGAAGAAGGAACAAAACGTATCCTAAATTATCAAATGACCACTGGAGGAATAAAGGAATGACCCCCCCCCCCTTACTCCCCTAGTGTTCACTGACCCCCTCACACCTCCAAAAAATTTAAATAAAGACTGCATACCAGCCTCTATAACAGCTTCAGATGTTATGGCCAGTCCTATTAGAGAAGCAAGTAGGTCCCTAAAGTAGTCTAGTGGGAAGTGCAGTGCACTGTAGAGAAGGGGACCCAGGTCCATAATCCATTCTGTTACACTTGTGGTGGAAAGTGTGAGCCCTCCAAAACCCACAAACACCTACTGTACCCACATATAGGTGACACCTGCAGCCATAAGGGCTATTGTAATGGTGTACAGTTAGGTACAGTAGATGTTTGGTGGGTTTTGGAGGGCTCACTATACAATATAAGGGAGCAACGGTGAGACGTGTACCTTGGAGCTTTTATGTGAAGTCCACTGCAGTGCCCCCTAGGGTGCCCCACTCAGTGGCGTAGCCAGACTACCAATTTTGGGTGGGCCTGAACCCAAAGTGGGTGGGCACAAAATTTTCTCTCTACCCCCCTCCCCCAGCAAAATTTAGTCACACTAATCAGATGCATTTGTCACACAGGGGTAAAGTGCTGCTCTTCAGTGCATCAGGTTTCAGAAAATAATTTATTTAATAGCCTAACACCCTTTTCAATGAGCTTTCAGAGGCCAAAACCTCCTGCCTCAGGTCAGTATAATGCTGTTATGGTATCCTCTCCTGACCTAAAGAAGTATTGGTCTCTGAAACGTTATTAACACAGGTACCATATTACTTGATCCTAAATTAAAAATAAAATTATTTTCTTTACCTTTGCTGTATGGCCATTTAATTTTTCTCATTGTGTTGCTCCCAGTCTCTAGATTCTGCTTTCCTTCATTTTCGCTTAACTCTTCTGCGCCATTTGTAATTTTTCTCTCCTTTTTCTTTGCTTTCTTCAATATTTTTCAGCCTCTCTCTCTGTCCAGATTTAATTCATTCTTACTATCCATTCTTTAATTTCCTTCTTTTTCCTTCATCTATCTATGGCTTTTCATCTTTTTCTCACCCTTGTTCTCTCCATGCCCCTTCCTCTTATTCTCCAGTCTTCCTGTACTCCCCTTTTCCATCCAGCAGCTCTCCTCTTTCTCTCCCCATCCTTCCAGTGTCTCCCCTCTTTCTCTCCCCATCCTTCCAATGTCTCCCCTCTTTCTTTCTGCACCTTTCCATCCAGTGTCTCCTCTTTCTCCCTAACCTTCCATCCAGTGTCTTCCCTCTTTCTCTCCCCATCCTTCCACCCATCTACCCTCTCTCCTGATCCTTCCATCTAATGTCTCTCTCCCCCTCCTTCTATCTAGTGTCTCTCTCTCTCTACCCTTTTATGTTCAGTGTCCCTTCTCTCTCCACATCCTTCCAATCTCTCCCCTTTCTCTCTGCATCCATCTCCCCCTTTCTCTCCCCATCCTTCCATCGTCTTTCTCTCCCCATCCTTCTATCTGTTTTCCCTCTTTCTCTCCACATCCTTCATCCATCTACCCCCCTCTCCCGATTCTTCCATCCAGTGTCTCTCTCTCTCTATCTCCTTCTTTCCATCCAGGCCCGCCCATCCAACCCAGACCTGCCAAGTCTCCCATGAAACACGCGGCTCCAGCTCCCATTTCCAGCCACTGCTGCTTCTCATGTTGAGCAGCAGAGGCCACTACAAAAACAAAAGAGCTAATTTAAACAACCCAAAATGTTTTTAAAAAGCAAGCGCGGCACCGCAGGCAGCCATCAGGCATTGGCTGTCGGCTCTGCAACCGCTCATCTCGCCTCTCACGTCGCTGCGCTCCTCCGGGATCCTGCTCCAGGGGCAGTGACGTGAGGGGCGAGAGGAGCAGCTGCAGAGCCGACAGCCAATGCCTGATGGCTGCCTGTGGTGCCGCGCTTGCTTTTTTAAACATTTTGGGTTGTTTAAATTACCTCTTTTGTTTTTGTAGTGGCCTCTGCTGCTCAACATGAGAAGCAGCAGTGGCCGGAAATGGGAGCTGGCGCCGCGTGTTTCGCGGGAGACTTGGCAGGTCTGTGTTGGGTGGGCAGGCCTGGAGGGAAAATGACTGAGCCTGGGCCCGTCCAGGCCTGCCCGTGGCTACGCCCCTGGCCCCACTGCTCTCCTGGGATATTTGTGTGCCCAGTCTACTAAGAATGCTGGCTCCTACATCCTAATGACTTGATTTTGTGCATTTTTCACTTGGACGTTTTTGGAGGTTTTTTTTTAAATGGACCAAAAAGAAACACACAGAGCACAAAGACGTCTAGCAAATAGCCATTAAAAAAAAAAAAGATTGATGTTTTTCTGGTTTGAAAATGGTTATTTTCACAACTTGAATTTTGGACATTTTCAGCAAAACCCCTCTATAAGTTTTATTCATGTTGTGGTGAATACATTTGGTGACAGATATTCCATGTTTGGTCTGCTGTTTGTTTTTTCCATGTCACCTATTGGAAAGCAGGCCCTTGGCACCCAAAATAAAAATGCTCAAGATTTAGTGGTTTCCACATCCTTTAGAGCAGTGGTTCTCAACCTAATCCTCAGGGCACACCCAGCCACTCGGGTTTTCAGGATATCCGCAATGAATCTGCATGAGATTTGTATGCACTACCTCCTAGGTATGCAAATCTATTTATGTATATTCATTGATGAATATGCAGGCTGGGTGCATCCTAAAGGCTGCTATGAGAAGCACTGCCTTAGGGTCACCACACAAACAAAAACCCATCTGTTTTAAACAAAGTGTCTGGTAGTGGAAGGAGTATGTGCTGTTCCTGAGCTGATAATCATAATTTGAATATTTTTTAATATGGTGAGTTGGAAGGGGTAACTCAGAAGCACAGCGAAGATGACAAAAAAAAAATACGTACAGTAGTCTAAAATGATGCTGACAATAATAAAGCCAAGGCACGACTCGATACGAGCCGTGTTTCAGCCGACTAGGCCTTCATCAGGAGTCTAAAAACAGAAATTGTTTATTGATATGATTGCATGTGAATATACATTGAGCATGCTCAATTTCACTAAAAGGAGCATGCAGGATGTGAGGGGACGACAGAGCAGGGCAGTCAATGTGGCGGCGCCGGAGAACGGCACTGGACAAGGCTTCAGCTGGTGAGGGTTGGGGACCCCCACCAGCCAAGGTATTTGCTGTGGCAGTGGGTGGGGAGCGGCAGGGCAGCAAAGCAGTGGGGGGGGGGCATGGTGGGGCAGCAGACCAAAATGTGCCTCCCCACCTCAGGCTCAGGCCCCCTCCCACCGTGAGGTCTGACTACGCCCCTGGAAGGTATCAATTATAATGGCAGTTTTACCTGGTAGCTGAAACTAGTTGGAGGGAGATGGATGGGTTTCTTTATGCATAGAAGACCCTGGTGTCTTATACCATTAATTTAAATGTGGGGGGAGGGGTATGTGATATGCAGAAATGCTGCTTTGGCTTGCCCCCTTGTAACCACCCTAAATAAATCTGTCTAGAGATGCTACTGCCACAGAAGATCTCTGTATAGAACAAGCATAAAATCAAAGTAAAATTAAATGACCTTCACACTTTAAATAGGGCACAGAGGGGTAGGGGGTATACAGGACACTGCCCCTCACCCTTAAGAAGGATCCCTCAGATAGACTGAGCCACCATAAGATAGCTAGTCCCACCCCGGGATCAAGTAAGCCAGGAGGGGTGGAGTCAGAACCAGGAAATATAAAAGGCAGGGCCAGACTGAGGTTAAGGAAGTCCAGGGAAGGAAGAACAGGAGCCCCAGCATATGCTGCTACAGCTTATGTCTAATGGTTGTGACTTGACTGAGGTAAGCCACTTTTGTTTCCTGACTTGAGAATAGCAAGCCTTGCTCTGAGGTCTGGCTGGAGCCAGCTGTCAGACCTGGAACTTGGAGAAGAACCAAGAAGAGCTTAACAGGCTGTGCTTGGGGCGTTGGCAGCCCCACCAGCCACAGACTGTGTTTTGGCCTGCAGTCAGAGGCCTGCTTGAGACTGTATTTACTGAACTACAGAGACATGTCACCTTGTGTTCCTGGCTCTGTGGTTAATAAACCACATATTTTTATTTATATACCTTTGTCCAGCTGTGTTATTTCTCATGCCCACCCTCAATCCCCAACTCTTGATATCACATGGGGTATAAACAGCATGAAGCAGCAGGTGACATTCTGGCCACCTTGTTGGGCAGACTTGATAGACAATACAGGTCTTCATCTGCCATTATTTGTGTTACTATGTTAATTACATAATATAGCACATACTAACATGTTTATGGTTTATTTGGTTTGATACACCACTCTTTATTAGAAACAGCAAGGCAGTGTACAAAGTTAAAATAATCTCTTAGTTTAGAAAAGAATGTCATCAATCATAGGACAGAGGAAATAGAGAGAACAGAGACGAGATAGTGTAGTAGGCTACATGTGAGGCGATCACATATCGACATACCACCTAAGTCCCAGCCTGGTCACAAAATGCTAATTACAGGAGAGGCCTGGGAAAAAGAAAGCACTCTAGTGTGTAGAATCAAGGCAGGCACATGAGGGGGGGGGGGGGGAGGATGAAAAGAAATCTATCATGGAGAGAGCGAGGCACCTGTTTAGGGGTATGGGAAATAATAAATGAAGACAAATACAGTGGCGTGTACAGTGTATAATGCATAAGAGGTTCATTCTCCCCAGAACTGAGTCCCCTTCAGTGGTGGCAGAACCTCCCACACTATAGTCTGAATGCAGAAATGACAGGAATAACATTATACAGATAAGATATTCATATAAAGTTATGGTGGCTAAAAATCTATATAGATGTTATACAGATAAATTATTCATATAATTTTACATAATCGCTGTCCCACATATATAGAAAACAACTGAGAATTCACCTGATCATGTAATAAATTAGTTTAAGCTCTCTCCATCTTGCTTATCCCCAGTCTGGCAGCTTCCTGACTGACAGCCCCTATAGAATAGATACCAGAGGAGAGCAGAAATGTATAGTATTTGATAGTTTCAGTGATTCCACATAGATCTATTTCTCCCAATCTAATTACTACTGAATTGCCTCTCTCCTCCTGATATTCTACTAAGGTACACAATAGCCAAACCTGTTTTTGGTCATTCTGGGAACCAAGAACACTGTAATGTGTCTGTGAATACCATCTCCCCATGTCCCAGGAATTTCCCTCACTATCCCTCATTCTCCATAAATCTATTGCTGGCCCTGCTCTTCTCCCCCTCTACACATCTCTGATGCCATGAGAGAAAAGCTGGGAGCAGTTTCTGTCAATTCAGTTGCAGCTCTGAGGGGAACCTCGCCTCCTAACTCTTTAACTGGAGCTCTGAGTGGTACCCCTGGTGCAGGCAAGAGCCTCTGAAGTAGTCCACTTTTAAAAAGAGCTTAATCTTTCCAGTTTTAGATCCTCATAGAGAACCAGAATAGCTGCTGAGCTCAGTCAGTACATATATAACAACTTCTCTTTGCAATCTTTTTAACACCTCGTCCAGTGTACAGTAGTGCAGCACAGTCTGTGTTTCCTCATGCACCCATTACTGTTGGCAGCGCTACTCTGTGGCTACCAGGTTACCAGATTTACAGAGACTAAAAAGAGGATACAAAGAATAAAAATGGTTGCTACCTTTGCTAAAGAAATATTTAATCATAGCAAATGTGTAAACTGCTTTTAGTTAATGAGCACACATCAAACAGTAACTGACTCACAGTACAGCAGCAGACGATCTACTTTGCAAAAACTTCCGGATTTGAGTTTGACTGAGTCTGAGACTGAGACCAAGCATAGTTATCAGAAGAGTGGATATTCCTCAACAACTTTTGGCTGGCTTCTGAAATACTCGTGAAAGTTTTTGAATGGCATATGCTTAAAGTTGTTCAGCAGGAACAAGATTCCTGTGACAGATTCAACCAGCAGGGAAACAGAGATCAGCAATGTCTTTCTCTCTCTTTAGCAACCCATGTGTCCAGACTGACTAATAGGCCAAAGATGGTTTCTCTGATTAAGGGGCCCCTTTTACCAAGCCGAGGTAAAAGGGGCCCTGTGGTAACATAAGCATGTGGATTTGCCGCAAGCTAAGGCCCCCTTTACCACAGCAGATAAAACGCAAAATAAAGGAAATGGCTGTGCAGTAAGTAAACAATTGCCGCACAGCCATTTCCGAGCGGAGCCCTTACCACCACCTATTTAGGAGGCGGTAGAGGGTCCCGCGCTAACCTAGCGGTAACCATGCAGCACAAAGCACTGCCTGATTACAGCCGGGTAACCCCCCCAGCAGTAAAAAAAATAATAATAATTCCAGTAGTGCAGCAAATGGCACGTGCTGGCTGCAGTACTACTGCAATCTGCTTCTTGCGGGCCTCCCACTTAGTCAATTCTCCCCTCTCCAATCGATTCAAAACTCTGCTGCCCGTCTCGTCTTCCGCCAGGGTCGCTTTACTCATACTACCCCTCTCCTCAAGTCACTTCACTGGCTCCCTATCCGTTTTCGCATCCTGTTCAAACATCTTCTACTAACCTACTTTGTACTCACTCTGCTGCTCCCCAGTATCTCTCCACACTCGTCCTTCCCTACACCCCTTCCCGTGCACTCCGCTCCATGGATAAATCCTTCTTATCTGTTCCTTTCTCCACTACTGCCAACTCCAGACTTCGCGCCGTCTGTCTCACTACACCCTACGCCTGGAATAAACTTCCTGAGCCCCTACGTCTGGCCCCTTCCTTGGCCACCTTTAAATCTAAACTGAAAGCCCACCTCTTTAACATTGCTTTTGACCCGTAACCACTTGCCTCCACCTACCCTCCTCTCCTCCTTCCTGTACACATTAATTGATTTGATTTGCTTACTTTATTTTTTGTCTATTAGATTGTAAGCTCTTTGAGCAGGGACTGTCTTTCTTTTATGTTTGTGCAGCGCTGCGTACGCCTTGTAGCGCTATAGAAATGCTAAATAGTAGTAGTAGGCTCTCACTGTAAACCAGCGGTAATGCCAGATTGACGCGCGACAAAGCGGCAGATGATTTGTAAAAGGGCCCCTATGTGGGTAGGTGTATTGGTCATAGGCACATAAAAGAAAAGAGTATAGTTTCCTAAAAATTTAAAAATAAAAACATGAAGGACATATCTGAAGAAATCCAAAAGAAGGACATGTCCTGTTAGAAGAGGATGTATGGTAACCCTAGGTAGGGGGAGCTGCAGCTGCTGTTGCTCTGGCTGCTTCATTGCCCTGGTTCTTGTTCTGGCTTCTGCTCATGCTGCAGATAGAGCTGCCAGGCAATCTTAAGCTTCCCACAGGCCTCCCACAAACCGTACAGTGTTAATGCAAACATTGTGGTTATAAACCTGACCTTTTTAGATGTTGGGTTTTTATTTTTATAGGGCAGCGATTTTAGGTCTGGTGGGATTGGTGCTAGTATGATTTAGTGTGTGCTAAAATTAACTAATCATGTCAGTGATACAAATCGTGCGTTTAAATTAATAACTTTAAAGCTATAGTTAATTTATAAATGTTAAAATGTTTACATTAATGTTGCTAGTCCTTAGCACTGCTTAATTTCCTACATGATAGTATTTAATGAGCTTCATTACCACCCTTTCTGATTGCCATATTTTTCTTTGCCACCATTAATGCAGAGAGAGAGTTTACCATGTCTGCATTAATGGTGACATTATCACAAGGCACATTATTGCTATTTTATCATGAGCTCCAGTGAAATGTCTGACTAGAGAAGGTCTGAATTGGATCCTACGTTTCATAAGTTGCAGTAGTCATAAAACATTTTACTACCACCACAGACACACGTACACAATTGATAAAAAGGGTAATTCTGTAACTAGGTGCCCTCATGCATGCTCTACATGAGTGTGTAAATGTACAGAATACCAGTACTTTTGTGGGTACGTGTGCACTTATGCACAAAAGTGGCAGCAAAGCAAGTAAGCGCTGTTCTGTAAATGAATTCATGAGTGGCATAGTGCTGAATGTAATGGGGTGTTCAGATGGGTGAAGCATGGGAGGGTCATGGGCAGTGCTGCAACTTACCCATACAACTTACAGAATACTGTAAGTTAAGCATGCCCTTGCCACATGTAGACACCCGCAGTTATGCCAGGTCTACTGCTGGTATACTGTGAGTGCATACATGTACGGCATGCCAATGTTAGGTTATCGCGGTGGTCTTTACTCATTTTTTAAATTGGTGCCACTTTGGATCTAAACAAGCAGAAGGAGGGCTGCCAAATATCTGGGGCTGCAATACACCACTCTATGACATTCATGCCTTCCAGCCCCCCCCCCCCCCTTTAAACTTTTCATTGGGGGTGTTCAAGGAGGTGGGTATTTCTAAATGTGTTATCTCCTTCTATTGAGAACTGCCTTGTCCTTCAAGCATATGGCTCTTCTCTCCTTCACTTCCCTCTTTCTATGACAAGCTTGGGTGGAGAGGCTGAGAGTAGCAACAAAAAAAAAACTGGATGACAATGGGGGTTGCCTCAGGGGCCACTATTAGCCCCTGGACCTTGCATTGAAGAATACTGCTATAACGGTGCTGAGACACCATTATATAATATACTCTCACTGCACCTAAAAGGAAGTAGCCACACAGAATTGCCCCCAACCCCCCAAATTCTATATATTGCTCCTTAATTTCTGTATGGAAATTGAAGCACATTCTAAAACAATGCATGTAACTTAGGTCCCCCTTTTACAAAGCAGCGATAATCCCAACATGGGCTTACCACTCGCTAAAGTGGAAGTAGCACTGGGCTACCACAGCAGCCCAGTGGTACTTCCTACCCCCAGTGCACCATCATATCTGGTGCTACAATAATAATTTTTTTTAGCATCGGTATGTACCCAGCGGTAATTGGGCAGGGTTAGCACTGGAGCCCTTACCGCCACCTCAATGGTAAAAGGGGACCTCAGCGTGCATCAAAAGCATGCGCCGACACCAGCACAGGCCCCCTTTTTTTGTACCTTGGTAAAAGGGGCCCTTAATTGGTTAACTAGCTAATCAGCACTATTAATTGGATGTTAACAAGCAATTATCAGCACTAATTGGTATTAATTATAATTTACTAGTAAAAAAGGCCCGTTTCTGACACAAATGAAACGGGCGCTAGCAAGGTTTTCCTCGGAGTGTGTATGTTTGAGAGTGACTGTGTGAGAGTGACTGTGTGTGAGAGAGAGAGTGAATGTGCCAGTGTGTGTGTGTGTGAGAGAGAGTGAGTCTGGGTGCGAGTGTGTCTGTGTGTGAGAGAGAGAGTGTGTGTGCGAGAATGAGTGTGTGTGCAAGTGTGTATGTGAGACACAGTGTGAGAGAGAGTGTGTTTCACACAGATACAGTGTGTGTGTGTGAGAGAGTGTGTGTGAGACACAGACTCTCTGTGAGACTGAGTGTATGAGACCAAGAGAGTGTGTGAGTGACTGTGTGACACATAGAGAGTGAATGTGATACAGTGTGAGACATAGAGTGTGTGAGAGACAGTGTGTGAGAGTGAGAGAGCGAAATACATTGACTGTGAGAGAGAGAGTGTGTGTGTGTGACAGAGATACCTCCCCCCCCTATGGTGTCAGGCCCTCCCTCTCTCTCTGGTGTCTGAGTGTTACTGTGCAGGGACGCTGAGCTCTGGCTGTGCTTCAAGGAACTGACCATCCTATTTAATAGAATGCACCTCCAACATTCTGAAGCCGGAAACCTTGTGTGGTTGGTCACTTCTGCTTGTGACGAACCCAGAAGTACGTGATGTCAATTCAGGAGATGGATACAGAGAGCAGGAATGCCTCAGCCATGCAGTCAGCTTCAGAATGTTGGAGGTACGTTTTATTATATAGGATGTGCACAACTTGTAAAGCATATTCATTAATGTAGTGCGCATAAATTCTAAGGTCGCATAGTTGAAAAGGGGGCATAACTATGGGTGTGGAATGGGTGTTTTCTAAAATCTGTGCACATTATTATAGAATATACCTGCTCTGCGCCTAATATAGGCATCAGAATTTTCGCCAAGTAAAATATGGCTTAAATGGAGAGGCGATCAGCGTATTCTATATACCACACAGAAATTTAAGTCTATTCTGTAAAACGTAGGCATACTTTAGAGAATACGCCTAGGCGGATTTTTTTTCTGCACATATTTTTCAGGCAGCATATATAGAATCTAGCCCAAAGTGTCTAATTTGCAGAATATTTTCAATACGTAGTGCAAGCAGACTCTCCCTTCTCTTTCAGCCACTCCTCTTCCTAGCATATATCATTTTCCAGCTTCTCAGTGACTGTTAACCTGCACACCTACCATTTATTCTACAAAAGAGGGGAATCCACTTAATACAGAAGAAAGGCGCTACTATCCTTCCAACAATATTCCAATGATTATCAAACACGGTCCTGGAGGCACCTCAGCCAGTCAGGTTCAAGGATATCCACAATGAATATTCATGAGAGAGATTTGCATGCACTGCCTCCACCTCATGCAAATCTAGCTCATGAATATTCATTGTGGATATCCTGAAAACCTGACTGGCTGGGGTGCCTCCAGGATCAAGTTTGAGAAACACTGTAATAGTCCCACTTGTGTGTAAACTCAAAATATTTTAATAAAGTCTAAAACTACCTTTTTATAAGATAGTGTGATTTGGTCACTCATACATGTTTATGAAAAACTGTTTTGCTAACTTGTTTTTGCTATTTAATGTGTCAGTCATGCATTTCAGTTCACATAACAGATCCTAAACTGCATCATAGAAAACATCTCCATTTTTCTAGTTCCTTCCGTTTTTTTTTCTTGCTGCTAATTTTAAATCTGTAGTACATCACTTAAAATGGTGCAGCTGTGGAGAATTAAAGCAATTTAAGAGGGTCTATTGCCATGTAAAGAAACATTTATAGAGAGAAATCTGTGTTTGGACAACAGAAGGGGCATTGCACATGCTGCTATTTGAAAGAGAAATCTCATTTGCTTTAAGAGCAATGAAGGTTTTTGCCTGGTCTCCATGGTAACAGCAGACCTTTGCTCCAAGCAGGAGCATGGCAACTGCTCTGCTCCTTTTCATCTGTCTCATTAGTCCAAGTCAATGGAAAAAAGTTCTTCTGAATTTGATTATCCTGTTACCAGAAGACACCGATGTACTGCCATACCTGTTGAAAAAAAAAATCCTTCCTATGATATTTTTTAGTACTATCATAAGACTGTATTCTTTGTACTAGATCAACAGAAAAATCATCTAAAGATGATGCTGCACATGAGCTTAAAAGGCCACATAAGCCGTATCTTCAGAATGAAAAGTTCATTTTTCTCCTGGACAAATATGACTTCTGAATTACTGCAATGCACTATACAATGGTCTGACTACAAAGGGCCTGCACCAGCTCCAGCTGATTCAGAATGCAGCAGCAAGACTCATAGAAGGTTGCAAGCGACGTGACCACATCACACCATTTTTGCAAAAACTTCATTGGCTACCAGTACAATACAGGGCTAAATTTAAAACTCTTATGTCTGATCTTCAAGGCCTTGAAAAGAAATGGCCCCTGAGTATCTGAAGAATAGGATGATCCTCCACACACACCGCCAAGGACACTAAGGTCCTCCCAAGGAATTTCACTAACTACATCCTCTCCAAAAGACATACACGATGTGATACCCACAAACGAGCCTTCTCCGGAGTAGCCCCCACACTCTGGAATGCACTGCCTGAAAGGCTACAAGACTATCTCTACTTCAGGAAGCAGGTGAAGGCTTGGCTCTTCAACAGGCCTTAATGGAAGAAGTAACTAACTTGTTAGTCTCACTCACACACACAAGGAGTGACTCGGGTTGCACATACTGCAGCGGGACATGTTTATCCACGCCTACTCTAGCTAAGATAATATTTAACCATTTCTCTGACCTCTTTGTGTAACTTTCTTCAAATCAGTCACCTTACATTTTATTTCCCGGCATGTGGCGCTAACCGGGCAGTAAAAGACATTCTACGCACATAGGACCATTACCGCCCGGTTAATGTGTGGGACCTTACCACTAAATAAATAGGTGGTGGAAAGGTCTTAGGCCCAAAATCAACACGTGCCATTTTCATTTGGCTGCACGTCCCATTTTCAGCCAAAATATTAAAAGGTATTTTTTTTTTTTTACAGGTGCGCTGAAAAATGGATCTGTGCATACAAACAAGGGCCTACACCAGGAAGGCCATTTTTCAGCACACCTGTAAAAAAAATCCCTTTTTAAAATTTTGGCTGAAAATGGACGTGCAGCCAAATGAAAATTGCCACGCGTCGATTTTGGGCCTGAGCGTATAGAATATGCCTTAGTAAAGGACGTGCAGGAGTCCTTTTACTAAGGTGCACCGAAAAATGGACCTGCGCATACACCAGCGCAGGCCATTTTCGGTGCACCTTAGAAAAAGGACCCCTGCACGTCCTTTTACTAAGGCATATTCTATACGCTACACATAGACTATGCCTACAGCCCACCCATGTTCCACCCAATGCACAATCCCTGTGCAGTTAGATGCCATGGAACTTAAGCGCTACTTTATAGGACTACAGCCTAGTACACATGGAGGTGTATTTTCAAAGCACTTAGGGGCCAATATTCAGATCGCGGGAGTTAGCCTGGCTAACACCCACAGTCACCACTAAACCTGGATATTCAAAGCTGGGGCCATTTCTGGTGACCAGCATTGAATATCCGTTTATTTTTGGACAGTTAGAAGATATTGGCTATGTCGATACTCAGACTTAGCCAGTTATCTTCTAACCGGTCAAAGGTATTCCACATATTGATGCAGCCAAACATAGCCACTAAACTGGGGCTGAAAAATCGGTGGATGGCCAGGTGTCAATCCTGTCCAGTTTAATGCTTTTGAATGTCAGGGGGTCCATAGTAACCTATGGAACTTTGTAAGTCTAAAGTGCTTTTGAAAATGAGCCCCAGAAGCATCTAACTGTTGATTAATGGTCCCTTTGACACACTTAAGCAGTACGTACCTCTAGGAACCAGCTTATACAATTGCCCTGATTGGCTTTTGTGTATCCAGCCATATAATAGATATAGACAACTTTCATTCTTCAGCCTTTCTTACTTCAGTCTTTACATGCTTTCCATTACTCACACTCTAGCATAAAAATGGCACCCACTTCATTTCAAGATGCCAACTTTTCAGATTCTTGAATCATAATCTTCTGCCATTTGTTCAGCTGTCACCTTAATTCAGTCTTAACTTCATATATCATTCTTAACGAAACACACTCCACTCAGTGTTGCTGTTTAAACCTTTAGGCTCCAAACTTTGAAGTCAAAGTATTCATGTCAGAATTGATCCTGCATGCTAATAATATCACGAGGATTATGTCAAAAAGTTTTTTCTTATCATGCCTCCTCAGCACTTATAATTTTTTATGCGGAATAACATGCAAATGGGATGGGCAAATTTGTATACTCAAAGTTCAGGTTTTTGACAGATATCTGCTTGGTTCATTAACATTCATCCATAGAAATCTTCTGTACATATGTATTTTCTCAAATAAGTGAATTAACTTCTTTTAAACAGATTTCAGAAGGCTAGAAAAAAAATGTGTGGCTATTCACAATATCTGAAGGAGCAAAATAGAACAACAGGAAGCCTCAGGACTTTCCAACAAACCATGTTCTGTAGTATGCCAAAATTTCTAGAAGTGAGACTGGCAATCTCTAGGCAAAAAGCCCTTAGGCTCTTGTTCCAAAGCTGTAGTATGCTATGCCCCTTTAGGGTAGGTTAGAATTAAATTGTCTTCCCTTTAGGAGAAAAAAATAGATAACAGGCACTTGAAACAAGAATTGAAGTACAATAATTCAGCTGCAACATTTTTAGGATAAGGTATTGGGGGGGTTGGATTTCCTGAGGTTGAGGAATTGAGGGCATATGTTATTGTGTATTCATTGAGGGGAAGACATTGTAAAGTGGAACTTAAATGAGTAAATTGTTGTAAAATTACTATTGTATTGTTGATTCAATAATGATTTGATAATGAATGTGACTGTTGGGCGGACTGGATGGACCATCCAGGTCTTTATCTGCTGTCATTTATTATGTTACTATGGGACCCTTTTACGAAAGGGCTGCCGTGCGGCAACCCAGAACTACCACTAGCCCAATGCGACCACCAGCGGTAGTTCTGGCTCGAGTGCATACCATTTCCGAGACGCCGGAAAATATTTTTGGAATTTTTAAAGTAACGATAATCGGTCAGTGCCGTACGCTGCCCAGTTACTACCAGAGGAGCCCTTACCACCACCACGCCCTTACCACTACCTCAATGGGTGGTGGTAAGTGTTCCCTGCTGCATGGCCATGTGGTAAGAGTAATTTTACCGCATGGTCATTTGGGGGGGGGGGGGGGGATTTACCTGCTGCAGTAAAAAAGAGCCCGGTGCTCATGAAAATGGCCCCTACAACTACCATAGGGCCCTTTTACTGCAGCTTGGTAAAAGGACCCCCGTTTTTTTACTAATCTGATTCTTGTAAATTGTCAGGTTCATATTCAGTGACATATCCAGATAAATATTGTCAGAGGTACTTGTATCCAGATATTCAGTAGCACTATCCCAGATGGTGCCATCTGAATATCTTGACATACTGCCTTGACCATATCCAAATAATGCAGTGCGGTCTGGGGTGGAGCAAGGATGGAGCTGGAGGTTATCCAGGTGGGGTGATATTAAGTCAATTATCCAGACAGGTATCGAATTAAAATTAAGATACCAAAGAAGCAGTTAACTATCTGGTTAGCACACTGAATATCACTGCTAACTGGTAGCAGCTATATTCACCACTGTACCTGGGTATTCAGCACCAACCAGTATCCAGATACTGAAGCTGAATATTTGGGTATTAAAAGAAAACTGTGGTGACTGGCATTCAAATCAAATGCTTACTGCTGAAGCTGAATATTGGATCATTGTGACAAGGTAGTAGCCAGGGCATGTTACAAGAGTGGAGGAAAAGCCTACTACATGTCCCAGAAGGCATTGAGAGCATCAGCTCAAAAACCCGAGTAGTGCTGCCTTAATGGAAGAGGAGCCTGCTGGTGAGGGGAGGGGCTAAAATGTGCCCCCTCACCTCGGGTTCTGGACCCCCCTCCCGCCGAAGTCTGGCTACGCCCCTGGAAGAGGATAGAACTCCTTTCATATCAGAAAAGGCTAAAGAGGGTTGGGCTCTTCAGCTTGGAAAAGAGATGGCAGAGGGGGAATATGACTGAGGTCTACAAACTCCTGAGTGGTGTAGAATGGGTAAAAGTAAATCATTTTTACTCTTTCACAAAGTACAAAGACTAGGGGACACTGAATGAAGTTACATGGAAATACTTTTAAAACAAATAGGAGGAAATATTTTTTAACTGAACAAATAGTTAAGCTCTGGAACTCATTGCCGGAGGATGTAGTAACAGCAGTCTGCATATCTAGGTTTAAAAAAGGGTTTGGACAAGTTTCTCCTACTATCACCCCCCTCCATCTGTCATATCCTCAACCTCTCTCTCTCCACTGCAACTGTCCCCGACACTTTCAAGCATGCCTTAGTCACGCCACTCCTCAAAAAACCATCACTAGACCCTACCTGTCCTTCCAACTACCGCCCCATCTCCCTCCTACCCTTCCTCTCCAAGATACTTGAGCGCGGCAGTCCACAGCCCTGCCTTGATTTCTCTCCTCTCATGCCATCCTCGATCCACTTCAATCCGGTTTTCGCCCTCTTCACTCGACAGAAACAGCACTATCTAAAGTCTGTAATGACCTGTTCCTTGCCAAATCCAGAGGCCACTACTCCATCCTCATCCTCCTCGATCTATCCGCCGCTTTTGACACTGTCAATCATGACTTACTTCTTGCCACGCTGTCCTCATTTGGGTTCCAGGGCTCTGTCCTCTCCTGGTTCTCCTCCTATCTCTCCCACCGCACCTTCAAAGTTCACTCTCATGGATCTTCCTCCACCCCCATCCCCTTATCTGTTGGTGTTCCCCAGGGATCTGTCCTTGGATCCCTTCTCTTCTCAATCTACACCTCTTCCCTGGGCTCCCTGATCTCATCTCATGGTTTCCAGTATCATCTCTATGCTGATGACACCCAACTGTATCTCTCCACACCAGACATCACCGCGGAGACCCAGGCCAAGGTATCGGCCTGCTTATCCGACATTGCTGCCTGGATGTCCAACCGCCACCTGAAACTGAACATGTCCAAGTCCGAGCTTATCGTCTTTCCACCAAAACCCACTTCTCCTCTTCCTCCACTTTCTATCTCAGTTGATAACACCCTCATCCTCCCCGTCTCATCTGCCTGCAACCTCGGAGTCATCTTTGACTCCTCTCTCTCCTTCTCTGCGCATATCCAGCAGATAGCCAAGACCTGTCGCTTCTTCCTCTTTAACATCAGCAAAATTCGCCCTTTCCTCTCTGAACACACCACCCGACTCTCGTCCACGCTCTCATTACCTCTCGCCTGGACTACTGCACTTACTCCTCACCGGCCTCCCACTTAGCCATCTATCCCCCCTTCAATCTGTTCAGAACTCTGCTGCCACGTCTCATATTCCGCCAGAACCGATATACTCATATCACCCCTCTCCTCAGGTCACTTCACTGGCTTCCGATCAGATACCGCATTCAATTCAAGCTTCTCCTTCTTACCTACAAATGCACTCAGTCTGCTGCCCCTCACTATCTTTCTACCCTCATCTCCCCTTACGTTCCCGCCCGTAACCTCCATTCACAGGATAAATCCCTCCTCTCAGTTCCCTTCTCCACCACTGCCAACTCCAGGCTCCACTCATTCTGCCTTGCCTCACCCTATGCTTGGAACAACCTTCCTGAGCCCTTACGCCAAGCCCCCTCCCTGCCCGTCTTCAAGTCTTTGCTTAAAGCCCACCTATTCAATGCTGCGTTCGGCACCTAACCCTTACTGTTCAGTGAATCCAGACTGCCCCAATTTGACTGCCCCTATCGGACCGACCGTTCACTTGTCAGATTGTAAGCTCTTTGAGCAGGGACTGTCTCTCTTTGTTAAATTGTACAGCGCTGCGTAACCCTAGTAGCGCTCTAGAAATGTTAAGTAGTAGTAGTAGTAGTACTATTGAGATAGACATGGGAAGCCACTGCTTGCCCTGAGATTGGTAGCATGGAATGTGCCAGGTACTTGTAACCTGGATTGGTCACTGTTGGAAACAGGACACTGGGCTGGATGTACCATTGGTCTGACTCAGTATGGCTATTCTTAAGTTCTTATGTTCTGTCACGTCGACAGTTAACACCAACAAGGTTGTGTTTGATGCAGAGGGCCAGCACTATTGACCCAGGCATGAAATGTGGTGTCCGTGCAGTGTGTGCCTTGTATGGTAAATGCAGAACATGCCTCCTTGCATTTTCCTGACAGGCTTTTCACTTACTGTATGTTATTGTTTGTTGTTAATGTGCAGTAAGGGGGAGAGTCAAGAAACAGCACCAAAAACTAGATGTTAAAAATTTGGGCATTAAGCACCAATTCTATAATGGCAATTTCACATGCAAGTCAGCATGCATGTGCCTAACCTTAGGCATGAATCAAATTAAAAGGACCAATTAAATGTGCTGGGAAATATAAACCATGAAGATATTATTCCGGCATCTACATACTACTTAGTAGTCGTCACCAATGCCCAAAAAACTCTTATAGAAATCTTTAACATATTTATTTTTACATTTTTGGACATAAGAAGAAAAAAATTGGATCAAATGATGAAAAGGCAGCATTTGCAATTGAAAAAATTATATGCGTTCAGCTAGCCAAGCTTCTAAGGATCCACAATGGGTGGCGGTAAGTGCCCCCTCCCACCCCGAAATGGCCATGCAGCAAGTGGTTAACTTACCGCGTGGCCATTTCTTTTCTAGAAAAAAGACAGACTTTTACCCACTGCAGTAAAAGGGGGCCTCAGCGCGCATCAAAAACACGCACTGACACTAACACAGGCCCCCTTTTACCACAGCTTTATAAAAGGACCCCCAAGTTTATGGAATAACGCCTATGTGCAGTTATGCATGTGACTTCAAATTACCCATTAACACCACTCAAGGGTTATTATTGGTAATTAAGGCCAATTTGTGCCTAATTTAACAATTTAGAAATGCAACTGACACTATTCTATAAATTACGTGCCCAAATTTACGCTGTAGTTATAAATGTGGGCAAGCAACTTCATAGAATCCGGGTGTAAGTGCAAAACCTCACACTTCAGTAAAAGTGCCCCTAAGTATGCTTGTAGTATAGTCATGAATTGTTGTCTATTGGTTAAACAGTATCCTAACTAGTGAATACTGAAAATTAATCACTTACATGGCAGTATGCCCATTTTGAATATAACATTTTAAATGTGGTGTTATCCTTGTATTATAGGCTTTTAACAGTGTTGCTTCAACAGTCAACTTTGAATGAAATTAACCATCAGGATAACGAGGTAAGCAAATTATTTTAAATTCATCATCAAAACTTTCCTAAAGGTGAAAGATAGAATAATAATTTTACAATATGTATGAAAAGCTTCACTTTGATTTCTGACATAGTTGCAATTACTTCTTGGGCTCATGGAGGTCATTTTATTAGTTTTTTATTTATTTATTTATTGCATTTGTACCCCACATTATCCCACCTTTTTGCACGCTCAATGTGGTTTACAGAGTGTTGTTATGATGCAGTCATTACATGATTTTAAATACATAAGCTGAAAGTAGATGAATTAGATGCAAAGTGCTAGAAAGGTGTTGTGAGAGGCGTTTTTAATGCGCCTGAGTGATTTGAGGAATGATTTATTAAGGATGTCTTTCATAGGCTTTGTTGAAGAGGTGTGTCTTCAAAGATTTGCGAAAGCTGGTTAGGTTGTCCATATTTTTCAGGGCCATGGGTAATGTGTTCCAGATCTGTGTGCTTTTATACGCAAAAGTAGTAGCGTATGACTGTTTGTATTTAATTCCTTTGCAGCTGGGAAAGTTCAGATTGAGAAATTTGCGGGCCGATCTTTTGGCGTTTCTAGGTGGTAGGTCCACTAGGTTTAACATATAGAGTGGGGCGTCTGCGTGGATGATTTTGTGGACGGTTGTTCAGATCTTGAACTCGATTCGTTCCTTGAGTGGTAGCCAATGAAGTTTCTCTCTTAGAGGTTTCGCCCTCTCGTATTTAGTTTTTCCAAAGATGAGTCTGGCTGCGGTGTTCTAGGCTGTTTGGAGTTTTTTAATGGTCTGTTCTTTACAGCCTGCATACAAAGTGTTACAGTAGTCCAGATGATTTATTACGAATGACTGTACTAGAGTACAGAAGATGTTTCTTGGGAAAAAAGGATTTATTCTCTTGAGTTTCCACATCGAGTAGAACATTTTTTTCGTTGTATGGACTTGTAAAAAGCACGCATATGTCCTGGATGTAGCTATTCCTAGGAGTGTAGTTTAGGTGGAGCAGAGGAGGATTTGCAATGTAGGTACATATTTTATAAAATGAATCTGTACACATGTAGAATGCACAAACATCCTTACACCTTCTCACAAGCAGATAAACATGTGCATCAGCATTTGTGTACAATCTGGAAAACCTATTTTTTAAAAGCACATAGACACCTAACATAGGGGTCCTTTTACTAAGCAGTGGTAGGGCTAACTCGCAGGTGGCGCATGCCAAATCGGCATTACCATAAGGGCAGCATGGGCACCCTGTGGTAGTTTCAAAGTTGGCACACACTGTTTACTGCAGTAGAAAATATTTTTCTATTTTCTACCCTTCAGGGTAATTCCTGGCAGTAATTGGCAGCGCGTCCACATTGGCATGCGCTGCCTGATTACCACACAAGTAGCGTGTGAGCCCTTACCACTAGGTCAATGGGTGGCAGTAAGGGCTCAGGCAGTAAATAGCTGCGTGCTATTTTTAATTTTAGCGCATGACCATTTACTGCCTCCATTTTAAAAAGCCATTGTCACACGTCCAAACATACCGCAGGCCACTTTTTATTGCTGCTTAGTAAAAGGACCCCACAGTATCAACTAAATGTTGCTAGATAAAGACCTGCATAGTCTATCCAGTCTGCCCAGCAAGGTGGCTAGAATTGTGTCTGGCATTCTGTGCAGGTGCCACTTCTTTATGATCAAACACTGGCATTATAAACAGGGCAGTTCAGCCACCTTGCCAACCTCATATAGGGTCTTTTTACAAAGCTGCAACCAGAGGCGGACTGACCGTTCGGGCAGTGCCCGAAGACCCAGAGGCTCTGCCCGGGTGCCCGCTGTTCTTCCCATTCCCATACACTACCCATCTGCCGTGGCCACCACTGCTGCTGTTGCTGTTACAGCAGTGGCAGTAAAAACAGAAATAAAGATCGCGGAGCTGCGCTGTTCCTCCTGTTCGCAGCTGCCGGTCACGCCTTCCTCTAACAATTTCGTGTTCCGGTGCAGAGCCGGTCAGCTGCGAGCGGGAAGGAAAGGGAACGTTGCAGCCCCACAATCTTTTTTTTTTTTTAATATTTTTGCCGCTTCTGCTGTAACAGGAGCAGGGCAGCAGCAGTGATGGCCGCGGCAGGGCGGTATTGGGTGGGAGTGGGGATAGCCTGGTCCTGGTGTGCCAGTGGTAGTGGGGGTGTCCGGTGGTGGTGGGGATAGAGGGTTTGGGTGTTGGGTGGGGCTGAAAAAAAAAGACTGCAACACTGGATGGAGGGGGAGGGTATGATTGTAAGTGAGGGGAGGGTGGAAGAGTGGGGATATGGGGATTAGGTGGGGTGATAGTGGGTTCATATAAACTGAGCAGAGATAAGGAGGACCCCAGGTACAGGGTGACTGGGTGATGGGGAAAGACAGATGATGGATGGAGAATGGAGTGGGGAGGGGGAAAGATGCCGGATGGAAGGGAGAAGAGATGAGATAGATGCTGGATGGAGGGGGAAGGGAGGACAGATGCTGGATGAGAAGGAGAGAGGGGACAGATGTCAGATGGAAATGGGGAGAGGAGAGACAGACACTGGATGAAGCGGAGAGAGGGGATAGAAGCTGGATGGAAGGGGGAGAGAGGATGCAGATGTTGGATAGAACTGGGAAGAGAGAGGGGCCTGAGTGAATGGAAGTGAGGAGACAGAGGGGCCAGATGCTGGATGGAGGAGAGACTCTGGATGGAAGTGAGGAGAGAGAAGGATCAGATGCTGGATGGAAAGGGGGAAGCGAGGGGGCAGATGCTGGATGGAAAGGGGAAAGAGAGAGAGGGAGCAGATGCTGGATGGAAAGGTGGGGAGAGGGATAGTCGCTGGCGAGAGTTAAGAAGAGTTTGAGGAAAGAAGAAACAAGAGACTGGGACCAACACAATTAGAAAAAAGTAAACGGCCAGACAACAAAGGTAGGAAAATGAATTTTATTTTTTAGTTTAGTATAAAGTAGTGTGGTAGCTGTGTTAATAAGGAAAATGGAAATAAGATTATATCTTTGAAGGACTAATTTTAATACATTTTTGACTAATGTTTAGAGACCCAACCCTCCTTTCTCATGTCAGAACAGAATACCTTAATAGCAGTATATACTGTCCTGTCCTGAGGAAAGAGGTTTTGGCCTCTGAAAGCTAACTGGAAAATATATCATCATATTTTCCATTTTTTTGTTTTATGTGTATTTGTTAAACTATAGTATTGAAATATAGTGATTGAAATATGTCAGTTTTTGAAATTTGCATCTGTGGGCGGGGGAGTAGCAGCAGCGCAGCAGGTAGGAAAGAACTGGGATGGTGGGGGCATCAGCTGCGGCGGTAGGGGGCGTCGGGCAGTGGCCAGGCGTGGGGCCCAGAGCACTCTCAGTGCCCGGGGGCCCAGACCACTCTTAGTCCGCCCCTGGCTGCAGCAATATATGGCCTTAGTGTACCCTTACACAGGTCTTTCCCACACACTAAAGTCACTTTTTGCTGCAGCCAGAAAATGGATGATTTTCCACACTGGACCACCACCCACTGTCCATCATGGTAGTGAATTGTTAATAAGGATCACTTAACAGCTTGTCCAGGGACAAGTGCAGTGGAGTAGTAACAGTGCCCAACCCATTCCCTTCTCAGTCATTTCAATAGGTTTCTTGCAGGAACATAATTCCCATCTCTGATGGTACAGCGCAGCCAAAATCTTTTTCCTTTTACTTTTTTAATTGGCACTGCAGTAGTACTGACTGCACTCGTCAGATAGCAGAAATACTTAGTGGGCTAGAATTCCATTTCCAATAACCAGTAAATGGCAGACACAAGAGCATAGAATAGCGGGGCTGCCACTCCACAAGGATAGGGACTACAATAAAGCTGGCAGTAGCTGATGCGGAATATTCTCTCCCATCCCACCAGATTTGAAAGAATAAGAACACTTACCTCAACGGGAGATATGTCATCAATCCCTCACCAATAAACAATCTCCCACTTCCTCCCCCTCAACAATATTCAGAAACTTTGATATCATAAACCAAAACTAACCCCAAAAAAGAGAAGCATATAACCTCCCCCACCACCCCCTGTATTGGCAAATACAGATAACAAAAACTTGAGGGAAAAAAGCATAAGAAGATGTTAGAAAGATAGTAAATCAGTACGATGAGTCTCAACAGTCAAACTGGAACACTAAGAGGCTCATTTTCAAAGCACTTAGCCTCCCAAAGTTCCACAGAAACCTATGGAACTTAGCCTCCCAAAGTGCTTTGAAAATATGCCGCTACTATAATTAAAGGTGAACTCCAAAAAACAAAAACCCAAAAAATGCCATGCTGGAATTGAATAAAGAACAGCAAAAAAGACCCTGCCAAGATGATCAAGTATTGGGTCCTCGGGATTCCGCATGTTCTGACAATTGACGCTTTAAGCAATTGCAACACTCAGGGACTCAATGCCGTCTTGGCACAGTTTGGTGAGAAGCTGTCCCAGATTAGATATCATGTCGGGTTTTAGCTCTTTCTACAATCCTGCTTTTCGTAAATAAGAGAGGGTCACCAGAGTGGTTTTGACGCAATGAACTTTGCCACTAATAATAAACGAAGGCCTGAAGGGAAAGAGCTATTTGTATTGAATCTTCTCCCAGAACAGAGTAGTGATATCTTTAAAATCTCTCTACTTTTGTAAAGTAGCTGATGAGAGATCTTGAAATGGTTCAATTGCACTCTCTTGATGTTTCAACGGTCCCAGTCTGCAGGCAGAAGATTACAATTATATATTGGGGCTTATTATTACGTGGGGGGGCCCAAAGACCTGTGTGCTTTATCCATTTGTATCTCTTCTACTAGAGTAACAGCACACTCCTCTGATCTCAAAAGCTGATGGAAAATCTATGGAACAATAGTCCCACAATCTTCATCACCTTCCGACTCTGGAAACGAGAGGCAGATATGATGTTGATGGGCACAATTTTCTAAATTATTGATTTTGTTTCTAACAAGTTATCAACCATCTGGGATGCTGCATCTAATTTGCCACTTAACCCTCCATTGCCCCATGTAAGCTGCATTGAGCCTGCCATGAGTGGGAAAGCGCGGGGTACAAATGTAACAAAAAAAAAATAGTATCCTGCAATTTATTAGCATGGTCTCTTAATTGCTGCTCAGTCTCCTCTACGCGGGAAGCCAAATCCTCCAGGCTTCCATGCAGATCTTGGATTAGGGCTTTCAGTTCATCCATTCATGTAACTGCGTCTTTTTGCAGAGCACACTTAAGTTCATGCAGCATAATTTGTAAATCCTTTTTTGTAAGAGGTGCGCCAATATCCATGAGCTTCAAGTCCGGCAAAGGTGCTGGATCATCAGTGTCAGATGGTTGTGATGCCATATATATATATAACGCCTTATTTCCTGCCAGTTTTTACAGCCCGCATCTTGAAACCCCACTACTCATTAAGCTACATTGGCTCCCAATCAAGGTCAGACTATTTTTCAAAACCAGAACAATCATCTTCAAAATAGTGTTTGGCATATCACCAGACTATATGCTAGTCTAGACATGATCAAACTATCACCAAGAAATGCAAACACAAGAACCAGAGGTTACCTACTACTTCACCTGCCCAACTGCAAAAATGTACTATGTAAGTCCACCTACATGGCAGGATTTAGCTACCTGGTCTCAAAATTGTGGAACTCAATTCCCATAGTCATAAGAGGCATCATGAACTACCTCCAATTCAGAAAAGACCTTAAGACCTACCTCTTCAGGAAATTGTCTAAGTAAAATATGCACTAATCATTCTGGAACAACAATACACAACACAACCTCTAAAGATAATGCATCTTTTCATTTAAGAAATTAACTAAGACATATTTTCTCAAGAAACCCACTGACTATTCCATAAGCTCTAACAGTTATCTTGCCAACCATTGTAAAACACAGCATCATACAATCTTGTAAATGTAATTGAATCAATGTAATCTCTAACAACTGTTAAATGTAAGCCACATTGAACCAAAACTCATTTTGGGGTAATTGTAGGATACAAGCATGAATAAATAAAAATAAAATAAATACTGTTGTCACTAACTCGTTACCAAGACATCTGGAGCAACAGTCTGGACACTCTGTTCCCAAGAGGGGAGCGTTGTGTAGTAAATCAGGTGAAGCTCCATCCTAGCCCCACTAATTAGGGTGAAATTCTAGGCCACTCTTCCACTCCTACAGTCCATTCCACTCCCTTGAAATTTGGCCGTCCCTGTGGGGGGGGGGGGGGGGAGGTACGTGTGTGTCAGCGGAGGCATAACGAAGGTGTGAACATCCTTCTTTCAAACATTTTGGACGTGCTGAACTGCCCCCCCCCCCAACAGGGATGGCCAAATTTCAAGGGAGTGTAGTGTAGGAGTGGCCTAGTGGTTAGAACACTGGTCTTGCAATCCAAAGGTGGCTGGTTCAAATCCCACTGCTGCTACTTGTGATCCAAAATCCATAAATAAAGGGGGTGTCAGAGGCATAGCAAAGGCATAGATGTCTTTCTCACAGAAACATCCACATTTTGGACGTCCTCAACTGCTGTCGCAGGGACGGAGGCATAGGTAGGACGTCCTCAACTGCCAACAGAGGCATAGCAAAGCACATCCTTCAACCATACTCTAAAAAGACAAAAGTTGTTTTTTACAGGGTGGGAGGTGGTTAGTGACCACTGGGGGGGGGGGGGTCAGGAGAGGTCATCCCCGATTCCCTCCAGTGGTCATCTGGTCATTTAGGGCACATTTTTGTGGCTTGGTCGTAAAAAAAAAGGACCAAGAAAAGTCGACCAAGTGTTTGCAGGGACGCCCTTCTTTTTTCCATTATCGCTTGAGGATGCCCATCTGTTAGACACGCCTCAGTCCAGCCTTTGCTATGCCTCCGACATGGCGCCGGGAACTTTGGTCGTCCCTGCAACGGGAAGCAGTTGGGAACGCCCAAAATCGGCTTTCGATTATGCCGAGATGGGCGCCCTTCTCTTTCGAAAATAAGCCTGCTTGTGTACCTAAATGTAACTCACTTTGAGCTACTACTGAAAAGGTTTGAGCTAAATCCCAATAAATAATAATCAAGTCAAGTAGTTGAGAAGATCTGTAATTTTACCTTAGACAGTTCTCTTGCATTTGTCTTCCATAATATTACTTCCAGATTTTTTCCTTGTAAGTTATAATTCTCAATGCATTTTAATTTTCTAGGGAATGACTTCACTTCACTGGGCTGCTTTCCATAATCGTCCCTCACATGTGCAAGCCCTACTACAAAAAGGAACGGATCCAACTTTGGTGGACAAAGACTTCAAAACAGCTCTTCACTGGGCAGTCCAGGTATTCCCATGCAACCATGTTTTTCCATCTAATGCTAAATACTGAGTAATTGGCTGAGTAAATGTAAATCTTCTAAAATCACCTCCTCTATTTTATGAAAGGCTTTCTCAAACCTTTCATAAAATAGAGGAGGTGATTTTAGAAGATTTACATGAATAAAAACATCCATTTGCATATGTAAATCAGCATACATTTAAAGAGTTTCCAAGTTGACCAGTTCCAGGAGGGAGACTTTTTTGACCAGCTCTGGGTTTGAACTATCTCACAGCACTAGAGTATTTGTAGTTCCTAAATTGTAAAAGGTATGCCAAAACTATTTATTCAGCTGGAAGCCAAGTCAAACAAAAACCAGCTCAGAAGATTTTTTCAAAAAATTCTTGGAGGAAGACCTCCGCATTCCTTGCCATAACTAATTTTAATAAATCAAGCAGAAGGCAATATCAGCAGTAATACAGTCATTAGTCTACCCTTCCAAATGAAGAGAAGAGAAAAAGATTCCAAGGTGGAAAAAAACTCCCCTAAAATTCAAATCTTTGGCTTGACTTACAGATCATAAATTGTCTCTATCATTGTCCAAAAGCTCTCACACCGAAATGCACATAAAAAGATAATTTTGATGTGTACACTTATCTTTGTGCAGTCTGGTACAATCGTCGCCCAAAGGGGGGGGGGGGGGGGGGGGGAAGAACAATCCTCTACAAAAACACTATGCAAACACATGCTTAATGGTTAGAGCTGAACAGCTGCCAAGTTACCCAGTTCCAAGAGGGAAATTTTGAGCCAGTCCTGGATTTCACAACCCTATCTTGGTACATTATCAGGCTCATTTTCGAAAGATATGGACGTCCATCTTCCCACCCAAATCGGGAGATGGCCGCCCTTCTCTCGCGGGCACCCAAATCGGTATAATCGAAAGCCGATTTTGGGCGCCCCCAACTGCAGTCCGTCGCAGGGATGAACAAAGTTCCCGGGGGCATGTCAGAAGGGTAGCGAAGGCGGGACAGGGGCGTGCCGGGGCGTGCTTAAGAGACGGGCACCCTAGGCGGATAATGGAAAAAAGAAGGACGGCCCTAGCGAAAATTTGATCCGCTTTTTTTGGACCCTTTTTTTTTTTTTTAGGTCCAAGTTGCCCAGATGACCACCAGAGGGAATCGGGGATGACCTCCCCTGACTCCCCCAGTGGTCACTAACTCCGTCCCACCAAAAAAACCAAACTTTAAAAACATTTTTTTGCCAGCCTCTATGCCAGCCTGAAATGCCATACCCAGCTCCATGACAGCAGTATGCAGGTCCCTGGAGCAGTTTTTAGTGGGTGCAGTGCACTTCAGGCAGGTGAACCCAGGCCCATCCCCCCCTACCTGTTCCACTTGTGCTGGTAAATGGGAGCCCTCCAACCCCCCCCCCCCAAAACCCACTGCACCACATCTAGGTGCCCCCCTTCACCCATAAGTGCTATGGTAATGGTGTAGAGTTGTGGGGAGTGAGTTTTGGGGGGATTTGGGAGGCTCAGCACCCAAGGTAAGGGAGCTATGCACCTGGGAGGTATTTTAATGGGTTTTTTTTAATTTTTAAAAGTGCCCCCTAGGGTGCCTGGGTGGTGTCCTGGCATGTGAGGGGGACCAGTGCACTATGAATCCTGGCCCCTCCCATGACCAAAGGGCTTGGATTTGGTCGTTTTTGAGATGGCCGGCTTCGGTTTCCATTATCACTGAAAACCGATGCCGACCATCTCAAATCCGCCCAAATCCTAGGCATTTGGCTGGCACCAACCGTATTATCGAAAGAAAAGATGGCCGCCCACCTTTTTCGATAATACGGTCTGTCCCGCCCCTTCGCGCCCCAGTCCTCGGAGATGGGCGGCCATGGAGATGGGCGTCCCCGTTCAATTATCCCCCTCTATGGGACCTGAAGTGCCAATTTCAGTGGTGGAATCAGGGACTACAACTAGAGCACTGAATTGGGATTTAAGTTCAAAAATAGACTTGACCAAAAAGTCTGCCTCCTGAGCTGGGTAACCTGGCAGTTCTGCAGCAGAGGGCTGAAAACCAGGGAAGCTGGGCAAGTCATGTTCACTCTCTATTGCCTCTGAAACAGATTCCAAAGATGGGCTGCCCGAAAGAGTGAGATTTAAGGGCAATGTGTCGAAGATATACGTTTACAAAGTTTTACATATGAAAAAAGGTTCACAAATAGAAAAAGCAAAATAAAATAATTTAGCTTTTTTTATGTTTCTGAAGGAATATAGCAGAGTGGAGGCACTGTTTAAAAAATGTATTCAAAGGAATTTGCCCAAGTAGTTTAATAGTTTACAGGGTAAATTCACTCCAGCTCAGATTTTCAAAGGGAAAGTTTATTTATATGAGACTGTCCTCACCAGAGACACAGAAATATACCCAAGTGCATGCACGTTCTAGCTCTCTTTTCTAGTGTCTTCTGCTCATGTGCTCATTCAGGTAGTGTCCCCCCCCCCCCCCCCCCCCCAGTCCACCATCATATAAAATTCTGGTATTTGCTGCCAGTCCTTTTCCTTGGCTGACAGCAGACCCTTCACACTTTCTCTCCCCCATTCTCCAGCCCTACTCCTTTTCAATAATCTCCTCCCTTCCCTCCCAGCCCCAGTCCTAGAAAACTCACTGGTTCTGGTTTGGCTGCAGTACCTGAAGTTCCAGGGAATAGGAGAGGCCCTAGCTCAGACACTTGCACTCTGTGTGGTAAGAAGTCTCAAGTCTATGCCTCCGGGAATAACAGGGAGGTAACTGAAGATTGCCAAGGTAGGCCAATTATCCCTTGACTATTGGAACTGTGATTATGCTAGAGGAAGTTACTGCATATTGAAGTGTGTAGCCATGTCAGGGACAGGCTTCTGAAACTGGAACTATGCTTGAAGAAACTTTATTAGAAGTACCAATCCTGTGAGGAAACAGGGCTGATTATTTCCCTTGTGTACATAAATAAAGGGTATTGACTTTTACCTGCAACCTGTATGTGGCACATTTTGTGAGGTCCTGCAGCCAGTTACTATATCCATGCTATCACACCAATGTACAAGCTATAAAATACACATATTAGGGGGGTTTTTCTTCATTCTCTCATACATATTTTACAAAGGACTCCACATTCAGCAGGGAGTGAGTTTGGGAAATAGATTTCTGTAGCTTTGCTGCTATTGCTATTTGCAGTTCAGAATGGAGTCCTCAGCCTAATATTGCCAGTACCCTCCCTTGAAAGGAGCATAAAAGGGAGTTGTCTCTGCAAATGATGCCAACGTGTCATTGTTGGAGTCTGGAGAGATGGCCTCTTTCCTCCACTAACAGCTTTCCAACAAGTATATCCACAGTATGTAAATCCTCAAGCACTATAAAAGCCTCCAGTCCTTGAATGTTTTTCTGTGACATCCTCTCTGCTTCTTTGCAGGATCCTAATATTTCTGCTGTTGCTACAGAACATAAAGGGCCTGGGACCTCCTTCACACTCTCTGCTAACTGGTCTACCTCTGTGGGGCTTTTGAGTCTGATTACGTTACTTTCTACCGCTCTACCACTTAAAATGCTACTAACAACATTTTCAGATTCTTGGCTATGATACTTTCAGTATCTGATGCTTCTCATGGAAAAGTTAGCACAAGAATTTATCTGATCCTCTATCTGCAAAAACCTGCTCCACATGCTTCTCAGCAGGAAGCAGAGTGTGCATCCTGCTTCTCTCTGTTGGCTTTACCTGCTGATAGTCTCCTACCATCTCTTACATTACATGGAGGGGCATAATTGAACGAAAACGCCTATCTCCATGGGCGTTTATCTCCGAGAACGGGTCAGTGAAGGGGCGGACCGAACCGTATTTTCGAAAAAAAATAGACGCCCATGTTTTATTCAACTAAGTGTGAGCTGGGCGTTTTTGTTTTTCAGCGATAATAGAAAATGAAAGCGCCCAGCTCAAAAATGAATAAATCCAAGACATTTATTCGTGGGAGGGGCCAGGATTCGTAGTGCACTGGTCCCCCTCACATGCCAGGACATCAACCGGGCACCCTAGGGGGCACTTTTACAAAAACAAAAAAAAAAGGTAAAAGAGCTCCCAGGTGCATAGCACCCTTCCCTTGTGTGTTGAGCCCCCCAAATCCCCCTCAAAACCCACTGCCCACAAGTCTACACCATTACTATAGCCCTAAGGGGTGAAGGGGGGCACCTACATGTGGGTACAGTGGGTTTGGGGGGGTTGGACGACTAATAAGCATTAAGCAGCACAATTGTAACAGGTAGGGGGGATGGGCCTGGGTCCACCTGCCTGAAGTCCACTGCACCCCCTAACAACTCCTCCAGGGACCTGCATACTGCTGCCAGGGAGCTGGGTATGACATTTGAGGGTGAAAATGAAAATGTGTGAAACATCATTTTTTTGTGGTGGGAGGGGGTTAGTGACCACTGGGGGAGTCAGGGGAGGTCATCCCCGATTCCCTCCAGTGGTCATCTGGTCATTTAGGGCACTTTGTGGGGCCTTATTCGTGAAAAAACAGGGTCCAGAAAAAGTGTCCTAAATTCTAGGTAAAAACGCATACTTTCTTCCCATTATCAGTGAAATGCGCCCATCTTTGTTCGGCAGATAACCACGCCCCAGTTCCGCCTTCGCCACACCTCTGACACGCCCCCATAAACTTTGTCCGCATCCGCGACGGAGTGCAGTTGAAAACGCCCAAAAATCGGCTTTCGATTATACCGCTTTATTCGGTTTTGTGAGATAAACGTCCATCTCCCGATTTAGGTCGGAACTTGGGCGTTTTTCTCGTTCGATTATAAGCTGGATAGTAACATAGGTGCTCTTTTTCAAAGCACTTAGACTTCCAAAGTTCCTTAGGTTGCTATGTAACTTTCTGAGTCTAAGTGCTTTGAAAATATGCCTCATACTAACATAGTAGATGATGGCAGATAAAGACCTGTACGGTCTATCCAGTCTGCCCAACCAGATAAACTCATAGTATAAAGTATGATGTGATACTTCATATGTAAACCTGATCTTGAGTTTCCATTTTCAGGGCATAGACCATAGAAGTCTGTCCAACGCTGTCCTTGTTCTCCAACTTGTGAAATTGTCATCGAAGCCCCACTCCAGCCCATCCAAATCTGTCCAGCCACAATCAGGGCACAGACTATAGAAGTCTGCCCAGCACTGGCTTTGCTTCCCAATTACCTGTGTTGCCATTTAATCACTGCTAATCTTCTTTGGATCCATTCCTTCTAAACAGGATTCCTTTGTGTTTATCCCATGCATTTTTCAACTCTGTTACTGTTTTCATCTCCACCACCTCCCGCGGGAGGGCATTCCAGGCATCCACCACCCTCTCTGGCAAAAAGTACTTCCTGACATTATTCCTCAGTCGGTCCCCCTGCAGCAATTCATGTCCTCTCGTTCTACCACCCTCCCATCTCTGGAAAAGGTTAGTTCGTGGATTAATACCTTTCAAATATTTGAAAGCCTGAATCATATCACCCTTGTCTCTCCTTTCCTCCAGGGTACACATGTACAGGTCATCAAGTCTCTCCTCATATGTCTTGTGTCGTAACCCCATTCCATTTTCATTGCTTTTTTCTGAACTGCTTCAAATCGTTTTACATCCTTAGCAAGATATGGTCTCCAAAATTGAACACAATACTCCCAAGAGGGCCCTCATCAATGACTTGTACAAAGTACATCAACACCTCCTTTCTTCTGCTGGTTATACCCATTTCTATGTAGCCTAGCATCCTTCTGGCCGTGACCATGGCCTTCTCATATTGTTTCATCACCTTGAGATCCTCAGATGCCATCACCCCAAGGTCCCTCTCCTGATCTGCGCTTATCAATCTCTCTCTCCTCCTATCTGGTAATTCCCCTTTGGATTTCTGCACTCCAAGTGCATCACTCTGCACTTCTTGGCATTAAATTTTTAACTAATACCACAAAATGGTATTGTTACATTATTCTAGCTTTCACCCCAGACATTTGAGGGATAATATTCCCATCAGTCAGTTTTGTTCATCTCAAACGGCTGTGCTTATCCATGGATCAGTTTAAACATCATGCTGCATGGATGTTTCATCGATTTCAACATTGTGGGTTGTCCGGTTCATGTGATTAAAAAAAGCTTATAAACAAGCGTTGCATGCAGATAGACGATGGCTTCTTGAATGTAGTCCATGTGATCAGACTACGCCGCTTAAGAACATAAGAACATAAGCATTGCCATACTTGGACAGACCAAAGGTCCATCAAGCCCAGTATCCTGTTTCCTACAGTGGCCAATCCAGGTCACAAGTACCTAGCACAATTCCAAAACAGTACAATACATTTTATGCTGCTTATCCTAGAATATGCAGTGGATTTTCCCAAGTCCATCTTAATAATGGCTTATGGACTTTTCTTTTAAGAAATTAGCCAAACATTTTTTAAACCCTGCTTAGCTAACTGCTTTTACCAAGTTCTCTCGCAACAAATTCCAGAGTTTTAATTACACGTTGAGTGAAGAAATATTTTCTCTGATTTGTTTTAAATTTGCTACTTAGTAGCTTCTTTGCGTGCCCCTAGTCCTAGTATTTTTGGAAAGAGTAAACAAGCAATTCACATCTACCTGTTCCACTCCACTCCGTATTTTATAAACCTCTATTGTATCTCCCCTCAGCCGTTTCTTCTCCAAGCTGAAGAGCCCTAGCCACTTCAGCCTTTCCTCATAAGGAAGTCGTCCCATTCCCTTTTATCATTTTCATTGCCCTTCTCTGTACATTTTCTATTCCACTATACCTTTTTTGAGATGCGGTGACCAGAACTGCACACAGTATTTGAGGTGTAGTAGCACCATGGAGCGATACAAAGGCATTATAACATTCTCAGTTTTGTTTTCCATTCCTTTCCTAATGATTCCAACTATTCTATTTGCTTTCTTGGCTGCCGCTGCACATTAAGCAGAGGGTTTCAACATATCATCAACAATGACACCTAGATCCTTTTCCTTGGTGGTGGTGACCCCTAATGTGGAACTTTGCATCACGTAACTATAGTTTGGGTTCCTCTTTCCCACATCCATCACTTTTGCACTTGCTCACATTAAAAGTCATCTGCCATTTGGATGCCCTGTCTCCCAGTCTCATAAGGTCCTCTTGTAATTTTTCACAATCCTCTTGTGATTTAACAACTTTGAATAACTTTGTGTCATGGTGGTGGTAGAACTAAACGATTGGAATTCAACAAATAAAGTGCCCAACAAGGACTGTACACAAAAATTAATGCTGACAAATAACTAGAATCTCCTATATACACAACCTTTTGTGCCTAGCATTAACACAATATGAAAAAGGAAGTCAGTGCAGCTGCTTGAGTAGTGGGGAAACATGATCAAATTGCTGCACCCTGCAAAGGTGACCTAAATCATGGGGGCAGAAAGAGTCATAATAATGGTTTTGATGTTTAGTGGTGTAGCAATGCCCACAATTAGCAAAATGCCGAATACTTATTTTGCTCTTGTTGCAGAGTGGGAACAGAATTCTGTGTTCCATAATCCTAGATCACCATCAAGGCCAATCCATAATAAACTATGATGATGAGAATGGGAAGACATGTATGCACATTGCAGCTGCTGCCGGTTTCAGTGATATTATCTGTGAACTGGCCAGAGTGTCCGACTGTAACTTGCAGGCTCTTGATGTGGATGACAGGTAACCATAGAAACATACTGGAGGTGCCATCTCCTGCTGGCTTAAATTATCTAACTTTACATTGAGGTTAATTATTACTTTACTAATCACCTTCCAAATTTTTTTCTAGGCACTATTTCTTTTTCTATGTCTATCTCCTTGCTTCCTGAGAGAAAACAAATGCACTGTTTATAAGAATAATTTGTAGGAAGAGAGAGCCTTTTACTGATACTGCATATGGAAGCACAATTACAATGTAAAAAGTAATTAATTTTTTACTTATTCATTGAAAAAAAAAAAAAAAAGAGAATTTTTGCATGTTTTTTTTCTGTCAGAATCATAGCTCTAACCATCTGTACTTTACATTAGCAATCTAATGTGAAAAACAGAAATGGCTCATAATTATCCATCATTTCAGCACCATAAATATGAATGCCCACATTTGTGAGGCCAGGGTGAGTTTACTTTTATGCATGTAAGCATATATATATATATATATATATATATATATATATATACTCATATAAACACAACTTGAAATGACTTTCCCCATTTAGTTTCATAAAAAGCAGGTAGGATTAGAACAGGAAAGTGAAAATATATCTGGAGATTTCTGGGTTAATATTAAAAGCAATTTCCATATCATCATGCTGATCAATCCATAGACTGGTGGGTTGTGTCCATCTACCAGCAGGTGGAGATAGAGAGCAAACTTTTGCCTCCCTATATGTGGTCATGTGCTGCCGGAAACTCCTCAGTATGTTCTCTATCTCAGCAGGTGGTGGTCACACACAGCAGCAGCTCTGGCTAGGCCTCCAAGCCTAATTTTTAGGTTTTGTTGAGTGCCTGGGGTTGAGGGCTCTTCTTGAGCAAGTGCAAACCTGGTGGCGCCAGGTCCCTCCTTTTCTCCCCCCTCCCGCTGGCTCCGTTAAAAAAAAAAAATAATAAAATTTTTGGACGTCCTTAAAGGCGTTTATTTCGACGTTTATTTAAATGTGAAAATATATCTGGAGATTTCTGGGTTAATATTAAAAGCAATATAAGCCTGGTTAAATTGCTTTGGCAGATATTCAGTGAAACGTAACTGAACAGGGCCAATGAATATCCACTCAGATTACCACGGGAGTTATGCAGTCACCAGGAATATTCAGTGGCGGTGTCCACATTGCTAACAGGACATGTTAAACCACATAAAAAGCAGTCCTAACTATGCCTGGTTAGCTATGTGAGTACAGCACTGAATATCAACTGTACCCACTGCCACCAAAGACCCAGATACAATATCGTGGAGGGTGAGACGTGTAGGTACTTCTATATCAGATAATCACTAAATAGCAATTATTCTGGACTTGTTTGCTTAGGGTATGAGAGTACCCAATGAAAGGAAAAATGCCAGCGTGGAAATATATTATTTATTATAGATATAAAAATAACAATATGGCAAAATGCAAAGCAAGTTACAAAACTCTGTACACTACCAAAACATACTGATTATTACACCAATAGATATGTGAAAATATATAGTATGTAACTATATATAACTACATAACTAAAGATAAAGCAGACACTATCACCGGCAATATAAAGTTGCTTCGAGAGTTGATGCAACAAAATTTAAAAACTACCTCTGAGATAAAATCTGATCTCATAGTTACAAGGCTTTTCTTTGTGCCGGTACGCACCAGTACGGCGTACCGGCACCTTTTTTCCCCCCGGCGAGTCCTGTACCCTTCCTCTCACTCCCCTACTTACTGTTTACGTTTTTTACAGACTCGGCAGCGCGAATGGTGCACCGATTGAGAGAGACTGGCAGCGTCGGAGCTACCCTCTGCGAGTCCCGCCTACTTTGTTTCAACTTCCTATTTCTGCATAGGCGGAACTCGCAGAAGGAATCTCCGACGCTACCAGCTTCTCTCAATTGCTGCACCGTTCGCGCTGCCGAGTCCAATGCTGGCAGCTTTTCTTTATTGCTTCGCTGCAGGCAGGCAGTGGAGAAGGAGGATGGGCTGGGAGAAGGAGGATGGGCTGGAGGAAAAAGAATCGCTGGACATGGATGAGAGGGAGGGCAGGGGAGAGAGGAGAATCGCTGGACATCGAGGGGAGGGGAGGGCAGGGAAGAGAGAATTGCTGGACATCAAGGGGAGGTGAGGGCAGGGGAGAGAGGAGAATCGCTGGACATGGATGGGAGGGGAGGGCAGGGGAGAGAGGAGACATACTGGACATGGATGGGAGGGGAGGTCAGGGAAGAGAGATGCGCTGGACATGGATGGAAGGGGAGGGCAGGGGAGAGAGGAGAATCGTTGGACATGGATGAGAGGGGAGGGCAGGGGAGAGAGGAGAATCACTGGACATGAGAGGGGAGGGCTCGAAACCTTGGGGTCATCTTTGACTCTTCTCTCTCCTTCTCTGCTCACATCCAGCAAACCGCCAAGACCTGTCGTTTCTTTCTTTACAACATCCGTAAAATCCGCCCCTTTCTTTCCGAGCACTCTACCAAAACCCTCATCCACACCCTTGTCACCTCTCGTTTAGACTACTGCAATCTGCTTCTTGCTGGCCTCCCACTTAGTCACCTCTCCCCTCTCCAATCGGTTCAAAACCCTGCTGCCCGTCTCGTCTTCCGCCAGGGTCGCTTTACTCATACTATCCCTCTCCTCAAGTCACTTCACTGGTTCCCTATCCATTTTCGTATCCTGTTCAAACTTCTTCTACTAACCTATAAATGTACTCACTCTGCTGCTCCCCAGTATCTCTCCACACTCGTCCTTCCCTACACCCCTTCCCATGCACTCCGCTGCATGGATAAATCCTTCTTATCTGTTCCCTTCTCCACTACTGCCAACTCCAGACTTCGCGCCTTCTGTCTCGCTGCACCCTACGCCTGGAATAAACTTCCTGAGCCCCTACGTCTTGCCCCTTCCTTGGCCACCTTTAAATCTAGACTGAAAGCCCACCTCTTTAACATTGCTTGTGACTCGTAACCACTTGTAACCACCTGCCTCCACCTACCCTCCTCCTTCCTGTACACAATAATTGATTTGATTTGCTTACTTTATTTTTTGTCTATTAGATTGTAAGCTCTTTGAGCAGGGACTGTCTTTCTTCTATGTTTGTGCAGCGCTGCATATGCCTTGTAGCGCTATAGAAATGCTAAATAGTAGTAGTAGAGGAGAATCGCTGGACATGGGAGGGGAGGGCAGGGGAGAGAGGAGACATGTTGGACATGGATGGGAGGGGAGGTCAGGGAATAGAGATTCGCTGGACATGGATGGCAGGGGAGAGAGGGGAATTGTTGGACATGGATGAGAGGGGATGTAAGGGAGAGAGGAGAATCACTGGACATGGATGGCAGACAGGGGAGGACAAGGGACAGAGGAGAATCACTGGACATGGGAGGGGAGGGCAGGGGAGAGAGGAGACATGTTGGATATGGATGGAAGGGAGGGAAGACAGGAAGGAGATGAACATGGATGGGAGGAGAAATGCTGGAAATGGATGGAGAGGAGAGTGGGAGATAGCTGGACATGGTTGGATGGAGGGGTTGGCAGGGAAAGAGGAGAAATGCTGGACTTGAATGGAGGAGAGGGGAGGGGACAGAGACTTATTGCTTCATATGGCTAAAGGGGAGGGAAGAGAGGAGAAATGCTGGACATGGATGGAGGGGAGGAAAGAAAAAAGAAGAAAATGTACATGGATGGAGATGAGGGAAAGAGAAGAGAGGAGAAAAACTGCATATGGAGAAAATAGGCAAAAGCTGGATCCACGTTATACTTTCTCCAGTCAATTCCACGGAGGAGGACCCAGCTTTTACTTATGGATGTAGAGCAAGAAATGAAGAAGAAAGGAGGAAAGTAAAGAAATAAATGGAAAGGAAGCCCTGGAAATGGAGTTAAGAGAACAGATAGAGAGCAGCAGAATCAGAGACTGGGACCAATATGGATAGAAAAACAAAGTCACCAGTCAACAAAGGTAGAAAAAATCATTTTAGTTTCATTTTAGTGTTTGGAATATGTCCAATTTGAGAATTTACATCTGCGGTCTTAATTTGCACTGGGTATACTGGAGCTGTAACAGCTTACAGAAATTATTTATAATGAAAAAAAATCACGTTATTTTTTTATCCTATACTAGTATAATATTTTCAATGATGTCTGTTTATATGTGCCATAGCTGGTATAAGGGGTGTGGCTAATGTGGGTGTGGTTATCATAGTGGTGGAGCCATATTTGGTGACCCCACCCATAATGAGTACCGGCACCTTTTTTTTCTACAAAAAAAGCACTGCATAGTTATGTCAACTCAGCTCACACAGTTTAATGCCAGATTGGAGCTTATTGAAGAGCATGTCACGGCACACAATGAACAGCACATTGCCACACAACGTAAATTTAATAAAATTGAAATTCTGCAACATGACATTGAAGATTTATCAAACCAAATGTGCAAGAATAGCCTTCGCCTACAGGGCCTGGCTGAAAACATTGAAGGTAAAGACTTACTATCATTTCTACCATCCTTTTTTTCTAATATGCTGAGGAAGTTCTATTTGATATAGAATGTGCTCCTCAAATCGTAGCTCGACCACCACCTGAAAAAATTTCCCTAGACCAATTATTAACTTTCTCAGGCTTAATCAAGTTTGATGATTCTATAAGCTGCGCGCTCCATACCATCCCTAATCTTTGAGGATTCCAAGATTATTGTAACACCAGACTTCTCTAAGCCCACAGCAAAAAAAGGAAATTGTTTTTGAAAATGCAACCTAAATTAAAGGCCATTGGAGCCCAATATGGTCTAATCATGTACTCTGCCATAATGCAAGTAACCTTTCAAAACAATACTAAGCATTACTCTGACCCTGATGAGCTACTGAAATTTCCCAATACTCACAGTGCTGCTCCTCTTGGCAATACATGCTGACAAAGATACTCCAGTTATCGCTATGTTCTTCTGTGTGATTTCTGCAATTAAGGGCTACTCAAGTCAATTCTCATCATACCTTCAGCCTGCATACCGGTATGGAGATATGTGCTCTGCCATTATGAACACATGGTACCCCACTCATGTAGGTAATCCCTTGTACTTTGTTCTCTCTATTGCTTCTTTTTTTTTTCCTTTTCTCATTCAATTTTTCCCTTGACTTTGAACTATGAATATTATATTTTCCCGCCACTCTCGCTCTTTGTGTGCATGTCAAAATGGAGTCTGACTTATGTTGTTGTTTATCTCCTGTGACTGATCTACCATGACTAAGCTGCGAATCATCACATTGAATGTTAAAGGCCTTTCCCACCCTATAAAATGTTTAATCATTCTCTACCTTAAAAAATCAAGCTCAGATATATACCTGCTACAAGAGTCCCATTTGAATCTAATAGATGCATCTAAACTTACTGACAAATGGTACGATCTATGTTATGCAGCTCCTGCGATAGGATGGAAAAATGGAGTGATCACCTTAATACGCAAATCATATCCATTCCAATTCTTGTCACGTAACTATAATCCAGATGGTTGATGGTCACGACTGAAAGGCACCATCAACGGTAAACCACTCACCATCATCAATGTATATGCATCCAGTACTGATGACCCTAATTTCTTTCATTATGTAAGTAATTCTAGATCCACATCCTTGACATGCAACACCATATTGGGTGGCGACTTCAATTTCCTACTGAATCCATACTTAGACAGATCTTCCAGTTGTCATCCTGCCAAGCTCAAGGTACGATCTACATTACAGTCACTCATGCATCTTAATGGATGGTCGTATCTAAGGAGACTGCTCCACTCCACATCACAAGACTACTTGTTCTACTCTGCACCTCATCACTCGAACTCCAGATTAGACTACTTCTTGGACTCCAAAGGTTTAATTCCTATGCTTGATCAAGTCAAAATACATGAGATATAAAACTCAGATCATGCTGCAGTCATGTGCAATCTCCATTGGTCCCCAGAGCATTCAAAATCCTCATCTTGGTGATGTAACACTTCCCTCCTAACTGATGATTCATATGTACAACACATTTCACAATGATCATCAGAATTGTTTGCCAACAACTGTGATACTGCCTTACCATTTATCACTGTCTGGAAATCCTACAAAGCTTAGTTATGTTGTAATTAGCTACTTGGCCCACAAATGGAAAACTAACAACTTGGTTATCACCCAAGTAGAACAAGAGACACACCAATTGGAATCTACCTTATACACTGGTCCATCGAAGCCCATTTTACAAAAACTGTGGCTATTGAAAATGTAACACAATTCACTTTTATCTGGCATAGCCTCAGCCATTACTTTCAAACAAAGTGCTGTTTATTATTCTGAAGGTAACAAAGCTGGGAAATTGCTAGCATCTTACCTGAAGGGTAAAAGAACTCAACAGCGTATAGCCTATATCAGAACATCATCTGGCTCGTTATTCACAACTTCCTCTGAAATCCTAGCAGTCTTCAAACAATTTTACACTGCTTTGTACTCATCAGAGTGCAATGCCACTGATTCTGACATATCTTCATTCTTCTTAATATAAACTCTGGAAACTCTTAATAGTGTAAGCCACTTCATTCTTGCCAAAACTACAGCTGCCACATCTCTCTGATCACCAAATACAATTCTCAACAAGCCCACCCTCATTACTGAAATTCCATCAGCTGTTAAACTGCTTCCATCTGCGAAAGCTCCAGGCTCTGATGGATTACCGGTGGAGATTTATAAATCTTTCCCAGCATCCCTCTCCTCAAGACTTTTACATAATTATTAGGCATTGATATCATCACCACAGCAGATGGGTAACTTCTTGGAAGCTAACGTTGTTCTGGCAAAACCAAATAGAGATCCTCACCTGGTACAGAATTATAGGCCCCTATCGCTTTTGAATTCTGACTACAGAATAAATATACAAAAATTCTTTGCTCCAGACCTCAATTTCCCAGACACAATATCTTTTATCACCTCCTACTAGTACTATCACATCATTTCTATAGCACTACTAGATGTATGCAGCGCTGTACACTGGACATAAAAAGATAGTCCCTGCTCGACAGAGCTTACAAACTAATTAGGACAGACACACAGGACAGATAAGGGACTTACTACATAGGAGCCATCTCTGCGGGTGCTCGAGCACCCCCAATATTGAACAAACTCCTTGATTGTCTTCAAAGAGAAGTAATTTCCGTTGGGTTTAGCACCCCCGATAATTTTCTAAAGTTGGCCCCTATGCCTGCCCACCCACCAGGCTGGCAATCCCCAGCCCTCCATGGTTTAGTGACTACCCTGAAAATCTTTCCTCCCACTGCCCCAAGACAGATTTTCAGCGGGGGGGGGGGGGGGGGGAGTCATACACAGAAAATATAGCTATTCCACAAGTACTTAACTAAGCACTTGCAGGGATAGCAAAGGAAAAAAAAAGATGCAAGTTAAAGATTTAATAGCATTACTGGAATTTCTACTATGAACTATACAGGTCATTTTTTTTCACACAGGGTCTTACTGCATTTGTACTTTTCTTGTCTAGAACTCCTTTACACTGGGCTGCAGCAGCAGGAAAAGCAGATTGTGTACAGACACTGCTGCAGCTGGGTGTAGATAGCAACCCACGAGACATCAATGAAAACACTCCTCTGACATATGCAATGTACTGTGGGCACACAGCATGTATCAAACTGCTTTCTCAGGAGAACAGGTAAATGACCAAAGAATCAATGTACTTTCATATATTTTTTTTTCTTTCTGGGCCTTTGCTCTCATTTGATATGTGGCAGAATCAGCCTTCTACATACCCATATCAATATGTTCAAGGTATTCAAGTTCCAAAGCTAAATATGCTTAAATATTTCAATAAATAACAATGATCGAATATGTTAATACAAGTATCTTTTGAATGCTAATCTTCTGCTTTTGTGTTTTCATCATAATCTCTTTGAAACCTATATGAATCTCTTTTTCCTTTAGCTTTTATTATGGCTTCTTTTAATAAGCTGTGCTAGCAATTCCAGGTGCAGCATGTGAAAGGAAGCCCATTCAGTTCCTATCAGAGATGTTACAGTAGATTATAGTTTGATTGCTTCAGTCATTGCTACATTAAGAGATGGAATGGGGAAAATTTGTACATCTTCCTCAAGGAAGAAAAACTAAAATACTGTTTTTTGTCAGGCAGTGAATTAAATATAAATGTGTTTTGTAGGCAAAGCATTAGCTATCTTAGCGGTCCTTCTATTAAGCTGTGGATACCCTTACACGGGTCTTTCCCAAATTCTAAGGCCATTTTTATCACAGCACTACAATGGTCAATTTTCTGGATTATTTATTTATTTATCTCATTTGTACCCCACAGTTTCCCAACAGTGTCAGGCTCAATGTGGCTTACAACGGACCACAGAGGCAGACGCCAATGCAGTAAAATGAAGCTAATACAGCAGAAAAACCTACAAGAGATATTGGGGAAGAGTAGGAATGGACGGAAGGATTAGGGAAACCTGGAGGGAAGAGGGAAGGGGAATGTGTCCAAAATGTCTCTAGATCGATGCGCTTCCAACAGTGGAGACACATGCAGAGGCAATGGGATAAGCACTTCCAAATAACATGGTCTTTAGAGATTTGCTGAAAGTTAGATGGTTGGTGATGGTTTTAATGGTCTTTGGCAAAGAGTTCCAAAGCTGAGTGCTGATGAAAGAGAAGGAGGTAGCATACGTGGATTTGTACTTGATGCCGTTGCATTCTGGATAATGAAGGGTAAGATATGAACGGGAGAGTCTAAATGTATTCTGGAGAGGTAGTTTGATGAGATCAATTATGTAGCCAGGTACCTCACCATATAGGATTTTGTAAACTAGAGAGCAGAGTTTAAAGGTGATTCGATCTTTGACAGGTAGCCAATGTAGTCTAATGGCCATGTGCTAATGTTGTCATGAGCATGCAACTATTTTTTAAAAATGACCTCGTAAGCACTTACTGTCACCCATTTTGTAGGTGGTAAGGGCTTGCTCAGTATTTTCTGCACTAACCAGTTAGCGTGCACTAATGTAGATGGACTAACTGCTTAGATCAGGAATGACCACTCTCTGCTCCCTGCCATAACCCCTCAAAAAATATTTTTTAGCATGCGGTTAGTGCGTGCACATTTGCCAGTGATGCAGTATGCCATTTTAAGCTACATTAGGCACTCGTTACTGCCTAACACAGCTTAGTAAAAGGTTCCCTTAATATCTTAAAGAAATGTATGAGAGAAAAGTACATACCAAACTAGTTATGCCCACCTTTATAAAATGGTGCATATTGCAATCACACCTAACTGCCCATTTTCTGGCTGGAATGCACATAACGGGTGTAACTGTAGGTGCCAATTCATAGATTTGCAAAGAACTAGCTTTGTCTTACATTGATTATATATTGATATATTTTAAGATTTTAGATTGTAATACAATTCCTAGAAGTATTTCTAGCTCTCTTAGGGGCCATTTTACAAAGCCACAGTAGGGCTACCGCAGCAGTGGCGTGCATCAAATTGGCCCTACCGCCGGTCTACCGCTGGAGCCTGGCATAGTTCCAGAGTGGCCATGTGCCATTTCTGGCTCTCTGAAAATATTTTTTTTTTTAGCGCTGGAGGCTTATCCGGTGGCAATCAGCACTGCCCGGTTACCACTGGGTTAGTGCGGGAGCCCTTACTGCCTCCTAAATAGGAGGCGGTCAGGGCTCCCTCAGGAAATGGTCACTTGGCAAGTGCTTAACTTTCCACAAGGCCATTTCCATTTTTTAACTGCTTTTACCCACTGCATTAAAAGGGGGCCTCAGCACATGGCAAATCCATGCGCCGATGCCACCGCAGGACCCATTTTACTGCAGTTTGGTAAAAGGGCCCCTTATTGTTGTAATCCGCTTAGAACTGTAATGGTATTTAGCAGAATATAAATTTTAATATTATGTTATTATTATGTTTTATGCTTTTACTAGATCTGAGACAATTCAACAACCCCCTTCACAGAACAATAAGATGCTGAGAAGAGAAGGGCGGTTCACTATGCTCAACCAAATTTTTGCTTGCAAAAAGAAAAAAGGTGATCCAAATGCACATCAGAAAGATAGAACGAGAGACAGATATCAAAGAGAAGAGACCTCGGAGGTTGATGACATTATCACCACATTTGACTGCATTATGGATGTAAACTGCAAAGATACTTCTGACAGCAACATGACCACTGTTGAATTTAAAAAGAAAGCCACAGAATCTCATAAGTATCTCCTGTCTGAAAAAAAGCAACAGAGTTGTAAGGGACTTCCACCAATAAGAACTCAAAGTCTCCCGCCTATTACTCTTGGCAATTTAACAACATCCCAAAGTGGGTCCTTGAGTTTTCCCTTAAGTCCTAACTCATACCATCTTGCTCATCGATCTCAAAAGAGCAGGAGTGAACATGATTTATTTGATCAGAGAAATAACTGCCAGACTTTGCTTGAGAATCCATGGAGGACAGATGTTAACCAAATACTCTCCCACAAAGCCTGGACTGTACCCCCTTCCGATAAGCTTATTGATGGTTTACTGCCTGAAAGACCCAACCATATGAAGTTCTTATGCCCACCACATCTTCCTCATCTGCATAATCCTCCATCAGGTAATGCCTTTGCTTTTTGCTCCCTTTTAACCACTATTTTGAACACAAAAGGGAACAATTCACTTGGCCCCTACCTTTCTGTTACTCAGTATTTTATAAGAGTGCACTTACAAATATGCATGACTAGAATACCTACTATCTACTAGTAACAAAAACACTTTAGAAAGCAAAGGTAACCCAACATTGTACAACATAGAAAACCTCTGCTAATTTGTTAAGGAGAGAAACGGAAATCAGTAAACCGTAAGTATAATTGAAGTTAAAAAGTGAAACCTCAACTGCACAGAGAGGTCAGCCAATGCTATCCATCTTCAGTTTGCTTCTATCACTAGTTCAAACAAATAATACTTGGTAAAAAGAAAGCAATAAAAAAAACTCCCCAAAAACGCAAAGGGAGAAAAAATTGCTTCCAAAAAAACCAAGCTTAAAAAAGTACTTAATGGCACTGAAATAACAATTCTCCCAATTAACCCATTAGTGCCCAATGTTCCCATAATAAAATCCCATATGGGAATGTTGGGCACTAATGGGTTAACAAAATTTCAAAAAATATAGGGGCCATTTTACTAAGCCTGCCTAATGCGCGCCAGTTTCAAGTTACTGCTTGGCTACCGCGTTGCCCTTGTATTAATTTCATTTTTGGCATGCATCTGCTACGCATGCCCAAAAAATATTTTTTATTTTCTGGCGCATGTCAGCTACACGCACCAAGTGGCATTTGGTGCACGTAGGTCATTACCACCGAGTTATCGTGTGAGTCCTTACCGCTAGGTCAATGTCTGGCGGTAAGGTCTCAGACCCAAAATGGACGTGGCAATTTTAATTTTGCCGCACGTCCATTTTCGGCAAAAATTTTAAAAAGGCCTTTTTTACAGGCTTGCTGAAAAATGATTCTGCTAGCACCCAAAACCCTCACCTACACTACTGCAGGCCGTTTTTCAGCGCACCTTAGTGAAAGGACCCCATACATTCTTATTAGAGAAAAAGCTTCATGCTATGCACAGCTACAAAAACAGGACACTTATCTGAATGGAGAATGACTTCACCACCTCTCCTTTTTTCAAATACAACATCTCAAGAAGTGACTCATCTCCTGAAAGGCATCCACGTTGCTGAAAGCACAAGCAAAACCCTCAACAAAAAAATAAGGATCTCCCTTGTTTCGCCTTGCTGCATCAGAACAAACAGCAACTCACACATGATGATCCAAGATGGTGCATTGCCTCAAAAAGACGCCGACACAGCAGGCACCTCCCAAGCGCAATGGCGTCGCATACCACTGATTCAGATAAATAGAATGCCTCCCATTCAATAGATCCATTAAGGCCTGATGGAATAACAGTCACAAGCCTATAGATCCACCTTTGTTCTCATTGATGCAAAAGTTTAGAGATGTCACCACATCTGCCAGTATCCCTTATACAGTCGATGGCCATACATCTCAGATCTTCAAATTAATTATGTCGATCTAAGCAATGGCTGATTTCTGTTTCTCTCCTTAACAAATTAGCAGAGGTTTTCTATGTTGTAGAGTGTTGACTAGAATACCAAAAATTATGCACCTTTCTGCCTAAATTAGGCAGCTCTGTATAGAGTACCCCCTGTATATTATATAACGCGTTCAGTAAACATGTTTTCCACACAAGTTAAAGATAGTACAGTATACACGGTGGGCCTGAGGCAAATGTGGATGAGCCCAGGCCAACTCAGACCCATCCCTAGGACACCTGTGCAAGCAAAGTGATGTGCACTTTTTGCCACAGTTTTGCCCAGAAATGTAAATCTGACTCCAGGCATGTATATGTGGTTTTATAAAGGTTTTCCCATGAGTAAAGCCTGTTTTACTTATGCAATAAGGCTTTTATAAAAGTGCATTGTAAGTATGTGTGCCAAAATGATCTTAAAAACTTATATGTGTGCCACACTTGGGTGCTCCCGAAGGTTTAATTTGTGTGGAGCAGGGGCAAAATTGTAATGTAAGTGCAGTGGCGTACCAAGGGGGGGGGGGGGGCGGTGGGGGCGGTCCGCCCCGGGTGCCAGTGGGTGGGGGGTGCTCCGCTCCCGCCGCCTCCCATGGCCGTTCCCGTGGCGCCGCACATTTAAAAACCCGGCGAAGCAGCGTCGCAGGCAGCACCTCGTGCCCTGCTTGTAAAAAAAAAAATGAAATCTCCTTCCCCTCCTTGTCTTGACATCGACTCGGGCCTTCCAATCAATTTGATTGGAAGGCCTGAGTCGACGTCAAGACGTCAAGACGAGGAGAAGGAAGGAGATTTGATTTTTTTTTTTACAAGCAGGGCACGAGGCGCTGCCTGCGACGCTGCTTCGCCGGTTTTAACGGGACTGAGGTGGGGAAGGAGAGGGGCGAAAGGGACTCGGGTGGGGGTGTTCAGAGGGGAGAAGGGGACTGGGGTGGGGGTCTCAGACAGGGGAGGGGAGAAGGGGACTGGGGTGGGGATCTCAGAGGGGAGAAGGGAAGGGGAGGGGAGAAGGGGACTGGGGTGGGGGTGTTCAGAGGGGAGAAGGGGACTGGGGTGGGGGAGTCTCAGAGGGGAAAAGGGGAGGGGAGAAGGGGACTGTGGTGTGGGTCTCAGACAGGGGAGGGGAGAAGGGGACTGGGGTGGGGATCTCAGAGGGGAGAAGGGAAGGGGAGGGGAGAAGGGGACTGGGGTGGGGGGGGTCTCAGAGGGGAAAAGGGGAGGGGAGAAGGGGACTGGGGTGGGGATCTCAGACGGGAGGGGGAGGGGAGAAGGGGACTGGGGTGGGGATCTCAGAGGGGAGAAGGGAAGGGGAGGGGAGAAGGGGACTGGGGTGGGGGTGTTCAGAGGGGAGAAGGGGACTGGGGTGGGGGGTCTCAGAGGGGAAAAGGGGAGGGGAGAAGGGGACTGGGGTGGGGATCTCAGACAGGGGGAGGGGAGAAGGGGACTGGGGTTGGGATCTCAGAGGGGGGAAGGGGAGGGGAGAAGGGGACTGGGATGGGGGTGTTCAGAGGAGAGAAGGGGACTGGGGTGGGGGTCTCAGACAGGGGAGGGGAGAAGGGGACTGTGGTGGGGATCTCAGACAGGAGAAGGGGAGGGGAGAAGGGGACTGGAGTGGGGGTGTTCAGAGGGGAGAAGGGGGCTGGAACTGGGGGCTGAAAAAAGGGGCAGAGAGAGAGAGGGGACAGATCCTAGATGGAAGGGGGAGCGAGAAGGAGGGCAGACCCTGGATGGATGGGAGAGGGAGGGCAAATGGTGGATTGAAGGGGCAGAGAGAAAGGGCAGGCAGTGGATGGAAGGGACGGCAGAGAGGGCAGACACTGGATGGCAGAGAGAGAGAGAGAGTGAAGACAGATGCTGGATGGAAGGAAGATGGTGAAAAGAAGATGAGGAAAGCAGAAACCAGAGACAACAAACTGTAAATAAAATATATTTTTTTATTTTTTTTGCTTTAGGATAAAGTATTGTAGATGTGTTAAATGTTTATAATAGAACATGTAAATAAGGTAATCTTTTTATTGGACTAATTTTAATACATTTTGACTAACTTTCGGAGAACAAAACCCCCTTCCTCAGGTCAGGATAGGATACTGTAACAGCACTATACTGTACTGACCCGAGGACGGAGGTTTTGGCCTCTGAAAGCTAAATGTATTAGTCCAATAAAATGGTATTATTTTACTTTCTATATTTGTTTTATTTCTATTTGTTAATTTGTAAAGTGGTGATTGGTACTTGTTAGGTTTTTTTTTCAAATTTACATCTGCTGTCTTTATATTTTCCACAGTACTAGGGGACAGTTTCTGTTTCTGTGCTGTTGCATTGTATGCAGAGTCTGGCATTGGGGGTTCAGTTTAATTTTTGTCTAAATAGAAAGTTTATGATTACTTATTCTATAGTGGATTAGGGTGTATCTGTGTTTGTGAAAAAGACATGGCTTTCAGTTGGCATTGACTGTGCAGGATCTACGATCTGTACTATTCTGTCTGGTTTCGTTTTACAATAGGTGAATTGATGTTCTAGTGCTCACTGTAGTGTTTAAGATGCTTTCCTTTTCCTTGTGTGACTCGTAGAAATGACTGCTTATGGTATGGTAGAATTGCTCTATAGGTCCTGAGTGTTTTGTATTCTCGGCATGCCTAGTACTGGATTTGGGGGGGGGGGGGGTGTTAAAAAATGACCGGCCCCGGGTGTCAGCTAACCTAGGTACGCCACTGTGTAAGTGTATATTTTATAAAAAAATATGCGAGTATACGCATATAAAACACAGGCACATTTCTCCACAGCAGGTGTAAATTTGTGCATGAAAATGTCTGCTATTGGAGCTGCCTGTTGATTATTTTACTAATGCATAGAGACGCCTATGTTGACTTGATAAGATATATCGACAGATACACAATAGCATCCAATAGAGTGATGAAGCAAATAATAATCCAATCTATTCCAAAAAACACTTGCAGCTTGATAATTTTCTATTAAAAAAATCACTTATACAATTGCAGTAAATCATTCCAAAGATATGTGTACTTGAAAGATAATTGGGGCTGTTAGAATAGAGGCAAAATTTCACTATGCAAACAATGTGCTTGAACAGCCTTCTGTAAACATAATTATTGGAACCAAGATCTATTCTTCATAAGCATGTTCAGTCTTAACTGCAATTATATACTCTGCAACTGGGTAGAGTGAACACTAATATTGGGCTGTTCATGACTTTGCTATGTCTTTCTTCTTTTATGGATAAAATTTAATTTAATTTCACACATTTATATTATGCTAAACCAGCTAGTTCTGAGCAGATTACAGTCAGTTTTCATGTGGCTTAGTAAAAGGGTCCCCAAGTTTTTAAACTACACCAAAGCATCATACAGCGCTTAATATTACGAATAAAAGGTGGAAGAAGATTCCAAAGCTCAGTTCCTTTACCAGCAAGTGTTCAGTGTTCAGTTGTTTTCAACATACAAAGAGCTTTGGAACAATTAGCCAATTTTATTTCTATCCCTGAGCGAAGACATCTAGAAGGAATATAAAGCTTCACAAAATCAGTCAAATAGCTAGGACTGAGACCATAAACAATTTTAAAAACAAAGACCAAAAATTCTTTAAAGTTCAGATTGGATCCCTTACAGTTATATATATATTTTTTTTTTTCCCTAAAGACTTTGGGTATTGTTTAGCCTTTCTTAATTTAATGGTAAACATATGGATTATATTTGCAAGTCAATTTACATTTTACCATGATTAATTATTTCAGTACAATGGCCAGAAACTTCCCAGCTGCTGGAACTGCAAAACATTCCTTATGGTTAATATAAGTACTGTATGTGTATTCTTTACTGTGCTGCAAGGTTTTGAAGTTTGTTTTAGATGTAATGCAATATTTGTCTTTCAATTAGGGTTGAAAGATGATGCTTCTGCATGGAGTTTCTGGGATGTGATGTTCTTCATGTTGAAAGTCAGACTCAGCAGCTGTTGCTCCTGAAATCTTATATTTCTTCAGCAGCTAGTCACTACTGAGGGTAGCAATTGTGACGGAGTGTCTTACTGCGTTGTTTGCCATTGGAATAACCACCTTATATTCATTAAATCCATACTTCATAGCCCTAAGATTTAGGGGCCCTTTTACCAAGCCACAGTAAGGCTACCATGGGCTTGGCACATGGCGATTTGGCCCTACCAACTCCCACCACACGGCATTTCCAGCGCCAAAAAATTATTTTTATTTTTTTAGCCCCAGGGGCATACCTGGAGGTAATCGGTCAGTGCCATGTGCTGTCCGGTTACCGCTGGATTAGCCCTTACTGCCCCTGAAATGGCCATGTGGCAAGTGTTACACGTACCGTACCAACATTTCCATTTTTCAAAAAAAAAAAAAAAAGTCCCTTTACCAGCAGCAGTAAAAGGAGGTCTCGGCACACGGTACACCCATGTGCCAATACCATCACAGGAGTCCTTTTACCGTTGCTTGGTAAAAAGACCCCTTATTGTATATTTTTTAAAACATTAGCAGTACCAGACTGTACTATGGGTCTGGCAACGATTATATGACAAGCAAGGCTATCATGTAATCGCCATTATGTTTTTAACTCTCTTCCCTGCCATCTTCTCCATCCATATTCAGCAATTCTCCTCTCTCCCCTGCCCTCCCCTCCATGTCCAGCGATTTCTCCTTTCTCCCCTGTCCTCCCATCCATGTCCAGCGATTCTCCTGTGCCCTCCCCTCCAATCCCATCCCATCCTTGTCCAGCAATTTCTCCCCTCCCATCCATGTCCAGCGATTTCTCCCCTCCCCTCCCCTCCCTTCCTTCCATGTCCAGTGATTCTGCCCTGCCCTCCCATCGCATCCATGTCCAGTGACTCACCCCAGCCCCCACCTGCCCCCCTTTTAAGCACCGGAGTTCCAGTTCAACCCCAGCCCTCCCCTGCCCGCCCTCTTCTCCCACAACAGACTTCCTTTCCTTCCTGCCGCCCTGCCTTAAAACATTTATTTTACCTCGTCACGGCGGCGGCAGGCTCGGCTCAGCTTGCCTCCAGCCTTCCCTTTCCTTCCCTCTCAGTGTCCTGCCCTCCTCTGACGTAATTTCCTCTTTCCGCGACGGCGGGATACTGAGAGGGAAGGGAAAGCTGGAGATGAGCCGATTTACGTAGTAGCTCATTTGCATACCATTACGAACCCAGCCAGCCGTCCAGGGACAAAGATTGAGAAATTATTATATAGAGGATGAGTATGATTTGCCCAAATTTGGGACTTAGGAAATGTACAGTCAGAAGGGCATCCAAATTTTCATTTTGTTTAGTTTCCTGTATTTACAAGATTTTTTGTTTTTGTTGTTTTTCATTTTGTTTTTATGTTTTATCTAATTTTACTACATATATAAAGAAGTTTGTACAACTTAGTTTCCAGGTTTCTCCCAATTTTATATAATTTAATCAATGGGAACCTCAAATCTCCCGACAGGGTTAATTACCACTGTTTTGAACAGCCACTGTCATAAATAGGAGTCCGTTACTATCATCGGTTCCGCTAAGGGAAAAAACAGGAGAAAAAACAATCATGAAAAAACTCACATTCAGTGAGAAAAACGGATGATTTAAAAAAAAACCCTTGTTTTAATCCCTTAGTATATCACCTAGTGGGGGACACCAACCACCAAACTACCACTCTAAATTTCTCCTCCAACAAAATAGAAATAGAGTTATTTCTTCTAACACCAACCTCCCCAAGTCTAAAGTCTCAAACCAGCTCGACTGTCCTAGCATTCAAAAATACTTAGCTGCTGAGCTATGACATGAGAGGTCGTTCGACTCTATTTCTGTGTTGGCAAAATCTGACATGTATCCCTTCTCCGAAATTGTTCGTATTACTCCTTCAAAACTTAAAGTGTATCCCTTCTCGACTTGTACATATAACTCCTTCAACAAGTGCGCCTTGTTTCGCCCCACCTTGGGCTGCTTCAGGAAGGGTACTGGGACCATTCAAAAGATCAAAATCATGCAGGATACTAACCTGCTTATAATCGAACGAGAAAAACGCCCAAGTTCCGACCTAAATCGGGAGATGGGCGTTCTTCTCACAAAAACAAATAAAGCGGCATAATCGAAAGCCGAACTTTGGACGCTTTCAACTGCACTCCGTCGCGGATGCGGACAAAGTTGACGGGGGAGTGTCGGAGGCGTGGTGAAGGCGGAACTGGGGCGTGGTTATCACCCGAACAGAGATGGGCGCCCTTCGCCGATAATGGATGCGTTTGTAGCTAGAATTTAGGGCACTTTTCCTGGACCCTGTTTTTTGACGAATAAGGCCCCAAAAAGTGCCCTAAATGACCAGATGACCCCCAGAGGGAGTCGGGGATGACCCCCCTGACTCCCCCAGTGGTCACTAACCCCCTCCCACCACAACAAATGATGTTTCACAACTTTTTACTTTCACCCTCAAATGTCATACCCTCCTCCCAAGCAGCAGTATGCAGGTCCCTGGAGCAGTTGTTAGGGGGTGCAGTGGACGTCAGGCAGGTGGACCCAGGCCCATCCCCCCCTACCTGTTACAATTGTGCTGCTTAATGCTACTAGTCGTCCAACCCCCCCAAACCCCCTGTACCCACATGTAGGTGCCCCCCTTCACCGCTTAGGGCTATAGTACTGGTGTAGACTTGTGGGCAGTGGGTTTTGAGGGGGATTTGGGGGGCTCAACACCCAAGGGAAGGGTGCTGTGCACCTGGGAGCTCTTTTACCTTTTTTTTTGTTTTTGTAAAAGTGCCCCCTAGGGTGCCCGGTTGGTGTCCTGGCATGTGAGGGGGACCAGTGCACTATGAATCCTGGCCCCTCCCATGAACAAATGCCTTGGATGTATTCGTTTTTGAGCTGGGCGATTTCATTTTCCATTATCGGTGAAAAGCAAAAACGCCCAGCTCACACCTTGGCGAATAAACCATGGGCGTCTATTTTGTTTTGGAACATACGGTTCACTCCGCCCCTTCACGGACCCGTTCTCGGAGATTAACGCCCATGGAGATAGGCGTTTCTGTTCGATTATGCCCCTCTAAGTCTCAATCAGAAATCACACAAAGATGGCGCAGCCAGAAATCGCGGTAGGCGTTCACCTTATATAGCATCCTAAGGTGTCTTTAAAGGACCAATCAGATAGTGGGGATACTCCCCCTGCCAACCATAGCTATGCATTTAAAGGCGATACTGGTTCAATCAATAAAAGGCATTCCACTTGATATTCCTGTTAAGACCTTTAGGTTCAACTGTATTTAAAATATAAATCCATTGTTGTTCCTTTCGCCAAAGACTTCCCTGTATTACATAGAGTTTATCTAATTTTACAACATATTTATAAGCAAGATGCTTAGTAAGAGATGAGACAATCCAAAAAAATATCTTAAAAAGAAATTACATAGAAAGAAAAAAATGTTTGGACATCTCCTACTAGTCCACAACAATAGGTAGGAATCAAGCACAAATCAAAGGGAAATACTACTACTACTACTACTATTTAGCATTTCTATAGCGCTACAAGGCATACGCAGCGCTGCACAAACATAGAAGAAAGACAGTCCCTGCTCAAAGAGCTTACAATCTAATAGACAAAAAATAAATCAAGTAAGCAAATCAAGTAAGCAAATCAAATCAATTAATGTGAACGGGAAGGAAGAGAGGAGGGTAGGTGGAGGCAAGTGGTTACGAGTCAAAAGCAATGTTAAAGAGGTGGGCTTTCAGTCTAGATTTAAAGGTGGCCAAGGATGGGGCAAGACGTAGGGGCTTAGGAAGTTTATTCCAGGCGTAGGGTGCAGCGAGACAGAAGGCGCGAAGTCTGGAGTTGGCAGTAGTGGAGAAGGGAACAGATAAGAAGGATTTATCCATGGAGCGGAGTGCACGGGAAGGGGTGTAGGGAAGGACGAGTGTGGAGAGATACTGGGGAACAGCAGAGTGAATACATTTATAGGTTAGTAGAAGTTTGAACAGGATGCGAAAACGGATAGAGAAAACATTGCCAGAAAAAAGACCAGGAACAGGTGAAGCTATGGTGCTCATTTTTAAAGCACATGGACGTCTCAAAATAGCAAAAAAAAAAAAAGTCCAGCTGCCAAAAATATCCAAATTGCAATTTTGGTACGGCAGAATTTGGATGTCCTACACTGTAGTTTATCCAAATAGCAAGGGGCGTGTTGTGGGCAGGATTAGAATGGGCTCAAACTAAGGACGTCCAACAGCAATATTTGAATGGGAAGAAATGTCCAAGTCTAAAAAGAAGGACGTTTTTATTTAGACCTGTTTCAGTCAGGTCCAGAGAACAAAAAAGGTGCTCTGATTGAGCAGCTGACCACTGGAGGGATTAAGACTTGACCCCATCATGAATACCCCAGTGGTTGCTGTCCCCCTCCCTCTCCCCTGGAAGTGAAACTGGAAAGGAATACCAGACTCTATGACAGCATCAGGTATTATGGCCATTCTGAACACAGCAGCAAACAGGTCTGAGGAACAGAGGACTGTAAACCAGGGCACCCAGGTTCATATTCCCCAACATCTCTTATTTTAAATGCTGAGCCCTCCAGGAACAGGAAAATATCTACTGTACCTGACTGTATACTACCTCAATAGCCTTCAGGCTTGCAGGTGTCATAAATATTTAGGTACAGTAGGTATATGTTTCTAGAGGGCTCATAATTTAAAAAGAAAAAAAAAGCTGAAGTGGGATTTGAATCAGGATCCCCCTGGCTTACAGTCCACTGCACTGACCACTAGGCTGCTCATCTGCTCTGCAAGGATGACTGTGTGGCCATTTCTGTAAAAATACTACCAGGCAGACATCTTTGGACATTTCAGTTTGTAGTTTTGAACAAGAAATCCTGACATATTTCCTGTTCAAAAATGGCTGTGAGGTGGACGGAGTTTTTTTGGACGTTATGAGCAGGACATCCCAATTCTGACTTGAATGCACAACAGCAATAGCTGTCTACTACCTCTTAGGAGCTCAGCTCTGTCTGCCTCACAGCCAGATCCTGAACAGCAGTAAGTTTCTTAGAAAGAAACATAGGGGCCTTTTTATAAAGGTGCAGTGAAATCTGTTTGGTACATGCTCCACCTGAGGACGTGGTCGCACCAAGACTGCAGGCAACAAAGGAATCCATCAGACATAGGAGTAGTTTGTGGGGGAGGGGAGCGAGGGAGGGCATTGCCACCCTCCCAAAAGGGTTTGCATGGCAGCATCCCTCTCTGTCCTTCCAACCCCTCCTTGCAAAGTCTGGTGTCACTTCTCCTCCTCTCCCGCTGCAGCCTTTCCGTCTTCCAGGCTGCCGGCAGCATTAGCAATGTAAGCACGCTGCCTTTGCTCGGCCCAGAAGCCTTCTCTCTGCAGTGAGCAACCTGCCTACATGGAAACAGAAAGTTGTAACAGAGAGAAGGCTTCCAGGCCGGGCAAAGGCAGCGTGCTTACATTGCTAACGCTGCCAGCAGCCTAGAAGATGGAAAGACTGCAGCTGGGGGGGGGGGGGGCAAGGAGGGGAAAGAGAGATAGCATGACAATGGAGCTTGCAGGGGGGAGGGAGAGTGCGTGACACAGGACCTGGCGGCGGTGGTGGTGGCAACGGCAAGGGGAGGGAGGGGTGGAGGGAGAGTAAGTGAGCGAGCGGACATGGAGGGAGGGAGGAAGGGCGGGTGACACCTTACCTTGTGGGAAAGGAAGGAGAGAGGGAGGGAGAGTGACACCGACCCTGTGGGGAGGAGGAAGAGTGGGAGCGTGACACCGAACTTGTGGGAGGAGGGGGGAGGGAAATCGACACCAGACCTTGTGGAGAGGGGGAGGGAGGGAAAGCGACATCGGACCTTGTGGGGAGTGGGAGGGAGAGAAATCGACACCGGACCTTGTAGGGAGGAGGGATGGAGGGAAAGCAATACCAGACTTTGTGGAGGGGGAAGGGAGGGAAAGCAACACTGGACCTTGTAGGAAGGGAGGGAGGGGGAGCAACACAGGACCTTGCAAGGGGGAGAAAGGAAGGAAGGGCATGGGGTGTAGGGTAAGAGATATAAGAATGGCCTTGGAAGCAAGGGAATGAAGGAGAGACAGGGATGGAGCTGAGGACTGATAGGCTGATGAGATATAGCGGAGGGTAGATGAGGGATAGGATGGGAATAGGGGCTAAGGAAGTAGGGGAAAGGTGGGGGTTTAGGAGACTGGATAAGTGAGAGACAAAGGGAGCAATGGTAAAAGCTAGTAGGTAGATCAGACGTGAAACAGAGACTAAGGTGAGAGAAAGGGGATAAACACAAATGGGGGGGGGGGGGGGGGAGACATGAAATGAAAGGTTACTGCCAGACAGATGTAGAGAAGGAAAGGAAGAAGCGAAGAGGAGAGAGAAGAAATGGAAACGCCACCATGAAAAAGAATTTAGAAAAGACTGACACGTGGAAAAGAGACTGGGACCAGCCCAATTAGAAAAATAAAATGCTCAGACAACAAAGGGAGAAAAAATATTTTTATTTAATAAATTTTAAGGACTGAGATGTGCCTCCTTTGTGAAATGTACATCTTTTCTATTTTTGTATTTTGCAGAGTGCAGGAGAAAATACATTTCTGTTTCTCTTTTACCAGTGTTTACACTGCTTACAGAATCTGGCTTTCTTGAGGGAGATCTCTATTTCAGTTTTTCTGTGGTTCCCTGTTTTGTATAGTGATAAAAACCACTGAGGTGGAGGAACAGATGACAACTATGAATAGTCTAGAAGGGAAAAGAGGGAGAGTAGTGGAAGGGTCTTCCAACATAGGACACTAACATGCAGGTAATTGTTCAAGAGGCTTTATTGGCAATTACCTGCATGATAATGCCCTATGTTGGAAGATCCTTCCACTACTCTCCCTCTTTTCCCTATTTTGTATCATGTGAAGGGTCTGTCCATGTTCTGCATGTGCAACTTAGGTGAAGGATTCTGCTAGCATGTAGTGTCTGTATAGGAATATGTAACAGTCCAGATTGTTCCAGTTTCCCAGTGGCAGGTATATTGCTATTTGGGGTGGGGGGGGTATTTTTTCTATGTGGCATGGTATGGAGAGTTGCTGATAAGGAAGGAGAAAGAGCTGGGATTTGGAGAAAGCGAACAGAGATAGTGCTGTGTTAGGCCTAGGGAAAGTGCACTCTCCCCTTGCTAATTTGTGTGAATGTGAGGGGCATAATGAGAGAAATGTCCCTTGGTGCTGGCTCATTTCAGTTAAAAAAAAAAATCTTCATTGCTTTGATATACTGGCTTCATATTCAGTGTTTTTTGAAGAACCATAATGACTATGTATGTATGCAAATGAATATGCTAATAAGCCAAGCCACACCCTGCCCCCCAAATGAAATGACCAAACTATGTCCATGCCATCAGACTTCTCAGAAGTGCAGTACAGTAGATAGAGCCCACAGGTGGGGCATGATTTCCCCTTCCTCTTGCCCCTTTCTTCACTGAGGTAATACAAACTAGGAAGTCATTATGAAACAACTTACTAGTGATCAGCCATCGTGCTCCACCTCCCACTTGTGCTCAGACACAGAAGCCTCCGACACTGGGCCTTAAAAGCAGTATTTGCAAAGAAAGCTTAATCCAGCTTTTCTGTTTTTCCTCAAAAATAAAAAATGTTTTAAAATATCAAGATAGCTAGCACAACAACTAATGAGAGCTACATAAATGACATATGCCAAGCTTAATATATTGGGTGATCCCTAGTGCTAAGAGTCATGTTTCTGTATAGGGGGTTATTTTAGCAGCTGTAACACAGCTTGCAGTGTGCACCCAGAGCACACCACAAGCCACGGTATATTACATAGTTATGAACTGTTTTACATGCATTTGCATGTTGTGCATATCATTACTATGTAATACAGGGTGACCTAATAATAATCATTCTGTTAGGGCACCACCACAAGCATTAATACCCTTTAACATGTGTTAAGGGACATATAACATGGGTTAGTGCCCTATCACAGCTTGATAACCATTCCTCTAAGGGATAAAATGTCATTCACTTCGGTCACGTGATGCGCTAGGGGGCTCAGGACGTGTTTTCTGTGCTCTCTGAGGCTCCTCCGTTAATCTTCACCAACTAACTGATTAAAACTTGGAATTTCGGTCTTAAATTGACAGCGGGTCAACAAGAACTCCTAATGGATAAATTTGTGGAACCGCAAATTAAAAGCCTGCCCGCGAGAGGCGCGAAGAAGGAAAAAGAAAAAACCAAAGCGCTGAACGGCGACGAAGAACATGCCAAGTGCGATAATGCTACCTTTACCCCGAAGCAATTAAAGCAACTTACGGAGGCGGTGGGGCTAGCACTGGCTCCAAAATTCGAACAGCTGGCATCCCAAATCTCTACGTTGACGGCCTCACAGGCGGATACCACGGGCCGCACAGGAGAACTTGAGCGACGTGTCTCGGAGCTGGAGGACACGTGTATATCTAATGCGGCGCAGGTGAAGAAACAAAATGGCACGATCGAGCAACTACTAGCGAAAATCGATGATCTAGAGAATAGATCGCGCCGAGCAAACCTACGAATTGTAGGGCTCCCAGAATCGATTGGAGACAGATTCCTAGCCACGGAGTTAGAGCAGTGGCTGAAGAGAGAGTTCGCGCTCTCGGACAGCATGGGTCCATTATGCCTCGAACGGGCTCATCGTGTGGGGCGCCTTCAAGATGGCCGCCAGGCCCCACGAGTAGTCCTTGTTAAAATCCATAACAACCTACACAAGGAGGAAATCCTGCGTGGATATCGGCAGAAGAAGGAATCAACTAAATATGAGGGAAGGCTGATCCGCATATTTCAAGATTACTCCGCGGCATTGCAGGAACGAAGGAAACTATTTAACCCTATATGCCAGAAGCTACATGGACAGAAAATTAAATTTATGCTTCTTTACCCCACGGTGTTGAAAATCAAGCAAGGCAATGGGTGGAAAACATTTAACAATGCGGAAGAAGCACACAACTTTGTCCAACACCTAGACACTGCACCAGATAGTGGCCTGGAGGCCGCGACTGAGACCTGAAAGCCAACTCATGTGCGCAACTGGAGTAAAGTGAAGGTATTGATAGAGGGTGAGAACTGAGACTCTATAAAGACTGAGACATTGTGATTGTTGGTGTGGAGGGACGGGGGGGCCTCTAGCATGGAAGTGACCTTTATTCAACTGCTAGACAGGAGAATATGGTTCTTGGATGGGTAAAAGAGAAGGGGGGGAAGGGAGGAAAGAGGGAGGGGGGAGGGGAACGAGGGAGGGAGGGAGGGAGGGGCGGGATTCTCATCAGGAAGTACACAAAGGATAATAGAAGGGCAGGCTGTAGTCAACAATTATAGCTATTGGAGTACAACATTCCCCGGGGGGAGGGGCTGGGCCTCCTGGGGTTTCCTTACAGTGAAACGTCAACAAACTTCACAGATTAACTCAACCCCATAGGGTCCCAGTGAGGCTGATGTCTTGGAATGTATCTGGGATTTCTTCCCCGATTAAACGGACCAAGATATTAGCCCAGCTGAAGCGTCACAAGGTCTCAATTGCATGCCTTCAAGAGACGAAGTTGAGTGATAAAGAACATGAGAAGCTAAAACAGCAATGGGTGGGAGAGTGCTTTTACTCATCATCTGGGGTAAAAAGAAGTGGTGTAGCGATTTTGATTAGGAGGGGTGTCTTGTGCCAACCCAAACTGATATATAAAGATCGGGAGGGTAGAGTGGTCCTGATCCGCCTGACAATGTTCGGACAGCAGTTGTATTTGTGTGCGGTGTATGGACCAAATGTATATTCACCCCTGTTTTTTCAATCTTTGATTTCCCTGGGCCTGCGATACTCTGATGCACCCTGGGTGTGGGCGGGAGATTTCAATCAGGTATTGGACCCAGAGGTGGATAGCTCCAGGGGAACCCTGCGACGTGAGAGAAGGGGAGAGAGGGGGCTGTCGGCTCTGTGCCAGTCCCTAAATTTAGTAGATCCATGGAGATTGTTTCATCCATCCACAATAGACTTCACTCACCAGTCTAGGGTTCACCAATCGTGGTCTAGGCTGGACTACATTCTGGTGCAACGCTCCTTGTTCTCTCAAATTACTCAGGCTGAGATAGGCCCAATGGAAATCACCGACCATTCCTTGATCTGGGCAGAAATACAGTTTAATACTCCCGGGGAACAAACATACTATTGGAGATACCCCGCCTATTTACATAAAGACAAAAAATTTAATGAATATATAAAGACTCAGTGGGAACAATACATCCTAAACAATCAAGACTCCTGTGATTCCCCAATAATTCTGTGGGAAGCCTCGAAAGCAGTTTTGCGGGGGGCCATTATTGCATACATGAGTGCTAGAGTAAAGAGACTAACTGCGGGAATAATTAGACTAGAATGCACCCTACGTTCAGTAAAAGCCCAATATTTGCAGAACCCCTCTTTGGAAGCGAGTGATTTACTGTCCTCCACTAGAGTTGCTCTGAATTCCTTAATCCACGAGCAAACTCAAAGGAGACTAACAGTAAGGGGATTTAATTACCGTAGATATGGGAATAAACCCGGAAAACTGTTAGCACAAATGGCGAGAGTACGTAGTCAGAGAAAATTGGTCGCATCAATATTGACTTCCCAGGGGGACAGGACCCATTCTACAGAGGGGATTGCTCAGGTGTTCCATGACTATTTTTCTAGATTATACTCAGGTGAGGGAGAATTCACAGACATGGCGGTGGAAGACTATCTGGTAGATGCGGGATTCCCCCGCCTTTCCCCCCTAGCCCACAGAGTCCTCACGGGACCGTTGCGGGCACAAGAGGTCCAGAAAGTGCTGAAGTCTCTCCCCTTGGGCTCTGCCCCGGGTCCAGATGGGTTTTCAGCTGAATACTACAAAACTCTGCCCCCCCAGTTTATAAGCACTTTTATTGACTATTTAGAAGAAGTGATAGAACGAGGAGAGCTACCATTGGGGAGCAATGAAGCTTTAATTACCTTAATACCAAAGCCGGGTAAGCCGAGTGATAGAGTGGAATCATACAGACCCATCTCTCTTATTAATGTGGACCTTAAAATCTTGGCCCGGGTCTTAGCAGATCGGTTAGCTCCCTGTATGAACACACTGATTGGGGAGCACCAAGTGGGATTTATGAGGGATAGAAACTCAGTGCTCAATGTACGTAAAGTACTTTTGACAATTGCGCATTGCCACGCCAAAGATATGGACCTGTTGCTAGTCAGCTTGGATGCCGAGAAGGCGTTCGACAGAGTGAGGTGGGAATATTTGTTCCAAGTACTATCATACGTGGGAATAGGAGGCTGGTTTCTAGAAGCAATTAAAGTACTGTATAGGGAGCCTGTAGCCAGACTTCTAATTAATGAAACAAGGTCCCCTCCACTGCGGATCAAAGCTGGTACCAGACAAGGATGCCCCCTCTCCCCTTTATTATTTTTATTATATGTAGAGCCATTGCTACGTACTTTAGAGAAAGACCCGGATATATGTGGGGTGTCTCTACCGGGTCAACGGGTAAAGGTCCTATCTTTTGCGGACGATATCCTATTGACTTTGATCCATCCCCAGCGGTCTCTTCCCAGGGCCCTGGCCGCCATCGACGAGTTTGGATTGTATTCAGGTCTTAGTTTGAATCTGCAGAAATCCACAGCACTCCCATCTAAAACAGAGATTCAGTTGAATTGGGAGGGCCCTTTCCCCTTGCAGTGGGCACAAGAGGAGGTGACTTACTTGGGGGTAAGGATTCCTATGGATTTGCACTCATTATACTCACGAAATATGGTACACCTGAAGAGGCGGGTGGCCCGGACCCTTCAGGGCTGGCAGGACCTTCCAGTCTCGTTGATGGGTAGAGTAGCACTCTATAACATGGTCCTATTCCCTGTGTGGCTGTATGCTTTCCAAACCCTGCCTATGTTTCTGACCGCTGGGGATGAAAAATGGTTGAAGGTAAAGTTAAACTTATTTTTGTGGCAGGGGAAACGGGCGCGCATGACCATAAACAGAGCCGTCCTCCCAAGAGTTAAGGGGGGACTGGGATTGTTGGATCTTCGCTTGTTCTCTGTGGCAAGTAACATGCGCCACTTATCGGACTGGTTTAGATCCACTGACCACTTCTCCCTCGTAGCGGCGGAGACTAGCTGGTTGGGTTCCCTACATTTTTCAAATTGGCTACATCAGGGTCAGAGACCACCCTCGAGTTTGGGAATGGCGGGCCCTGTGCTTTGTCCGTTACGCCAGGCTTGGAGATGGTTATGTAAGTTTTTTAGTCTTAACAAATCAACCTCTCCTTTGATATCATTACGGGGTAACCCGGAGTTCCCAGTGGGAGACACCTCTAGAACATTCCGTGAATGGGAGGCCAAGGGAATTTCCTTTCTGCATCAGGTGGTAACAGATAAGGGCGAGATTAAAACGCTTCCTGAAATTAGCAGAGAGTTTCATTTACACAGGAAAGATACATTTGCATTTCTACAACTCCAACACTATGTACACTCTTTGCCCAAGAAAGATTTATCCATGGAAGTGTATGAATGTTTTAATTTAATGTTTGGACTTGACGCACGACTACGGATCCCCTTGAAGTACTTTCATGCGCACTTGAGAGACCATCTGCACTCTTCGGACTTCGACCGGGTGGCACAGCAGTGGACAGTGGAATTGTCTACGCAAATAACCCCGGAGATCATTAAGACTATCTTGGCTGGAACTTATAAATTGACTGAAAATGTAAGCTGGTGGGAAATTCAGTACAAGTTTATTTTTCGCCTGCACATCTCTCCCAGGAGAGCATTCCGGGCCACTTTGTGTGAATCAGATCGCTGTCGCAAATGTGGGAAGGAAAATGCCCATTTGAGTCACATGTTTTGGTCTTGCCCTGTTATTCAACAATTCTGGATAGCCTTGGCGTCACACATCTCGTCTATATGGCAGGTGAGATGGCGACATACTCCCACTCAATTATTTGGAGACTATACTATACAAGGACAATCTAAGCCAGGCTTACGTGCCTTCCTACATAGATCTTTATTGATGGGGAAAAAAACAATCTTACAGCACTGGATGACATCGGACACCCCCACTATAGCCCAATGGCGTTCATTCATGATTTATATGTGCTCATTCGAACGCAGTGGGATTGCAGACTTGGCAGGGACTAAGGGAGACCTCTTTTGTACAGCCTGGGCACCCTTTTGGGACACTTTGACTTCAGTAGCCCGCAGCAGAATCTTAAATTCCTGAAGGTGGGGAGGGGGAAGGAAGGGATGGGAGGGGGGGGAGGGGAGAAAATGTTGAAAATGTTGAAATCTTGGTATTTGTATAAGAAAAGACGGGCCATTCTCGTACTTGTTATTTTTCTTGCTCCACGATTTGTGTCCTGTTATTGAACTTTATGTTAATAAAGATGAGTTATAAAAAATAAAAAAAAAATGTCATTCACTTCAAGAACTCAGTTAGGAGACAGTGTTTCAACAAAGGCAAACTTTACAAAAAAAATTCACTTTCTTTGGTTGTGACAATCTTACACAAATTAGATTTCTTGGGAGATCAATTCATGTTTTCACTATCCTACTTTCACATTACACTCAGTTTTCTCTGACCCAAGTTCTGTTCATGGAAAGGCTGTAAGGGCTCCTTTACTCTCTGGGATACTCCTTGTGCCTGACCCCAAATGCTTTGACTCTTTCTGACCTCCTTATTATTTCCTTCTGGTCCGTACCAGATGGACACAGTTTCCTCTTCAATAATGCTTGCCCAGCATTGGGACATGCTGAGCAAACAACCGGGAATGTAACTGGAAATTCCCCAGTCTTTTTGCATGCAGTCTCCAGCTATACAAAATGTACTTTCTTGGTCTCCAAAAGCAAATTTTCTCTGGTCTAAAAATAACAGGACTCTGTCCCCACGAGAAAGACACAGAATAAGATTAAAAGGCTATTAAACAGAGATGGGACACCTTTACTCTTTAATCAGTCCTAAATCTTAGGACTGCAGTTCCAGAACAGGTGGCAGCAGGGCCACCTAGAGGGGTGGCTGGGGGGGGGGGGCAAAATTCCCCAGACCCGGGCCTCCAAGGGGGGCCCGGCGCCGGGGTCTCTCTCTCTCCCTCCTCCCTGCTCCTGACGGGACCTGGGTGATCGTATCCGAGCAGGAGAGAGAAAACTCATTGAGGTGGCGGTAAGGGCTCTCACGCTAACCTGATGGTAACCAGGCAGCACGCAGCACTTCCAAATTACCTCCAGGTACACTCCAGCGCTTCAAAAATAAGTATATTTTTGTAGCGCCGGATATGATGGCACACTAGTGGTGGGAAGTACCGCTGGGCTACAGCTTTAGCCTGGCGGTACTTCCTGTTTAGCAAGCGGTTAGTAAAAGGGGACCTAAGTGCTGCTGAAAACATCCAGTTAGCCCTGGACAGGTGATTTAAACATTCAGGAGCTTCTTCTGGCTGTTTAAATCATTTTGAAAATCAGGCCCTATATGTATTATTAGCATGCTTTTTTTGTGTGATAACAAACATGCCATATGTAGCCACCATAGGTGCCAACATTTCAGAATGATTGGGGGTGCCAAACACAATACAAATTACCCCTTCCTGAACACAATGAATGAGGTTGCTCAATATTGGGGGTGCTCCACACCCACTGGCCCCCACAGAGCTAGCTCCTGTGGAAGCCACTCAACTCAGCACTAGTACCAGTATTTCTGCAGTAGACTGAGGGTAAAGCATGCTGCATGATATTGATAAATGCCATAATTAACATATCTTACCTTTTTTTGAGTTATAGGACACAATTGTCTGCCAATCCCCTTGGACAGACCCCAAGTAAAAGAGATTAATAATGCACGAAACCTCGCTCCTATTCCAGACCACTGTGTTCAGAAAAGTAAGTATAAGAACATCAGCATGCATAAAATGTTATTCTAAGAACACTGCCAATAAAATTATTGGTAAAAATATTGTTTTCCTTTATCACAATATGAAGCCTCTTATTCTGACTATCATCATCTAGATTTATTTGTAACAGTCCATATTTCTTTCCTTATTTTTGCAGTCTTTTATTAAATGATGTGATTTCAACATGCACTGTCTCAAATTTCAATATAAACTGGACTGGTAGTGGGTACCATGGTAAAACTAGCCTGCAGAAAGAGCTGGGGGGGGGGGTGTTCAGTAATTTGCACAAATCATATTTGGGGGTCAGAAAGCAAAAGAAGCCATTTTAGAAGCCTCTAAGCATGTGAAATGGCAGTATTTGCACATAACCAAATGTATATTCTCTTCTACTTCCAGTATCCATGATGAATTGTAAGCCACATTGAGCCTGCAAAGAGGTGGGATAATGTGGGATACAAATGCAATAAATAAATAAATAAATATAGGGGTACTTTTACTAAGGTGCGTTTACAGATTTAGCGTGCGCAATGATTAGCACACACTAAATGATAAGATGCCTATAGGAATATAATGGGCATCTTATCATTTAGGGCGGTAAGCCCAACACAAGCTTACCGCTCACTATATAGGAAGTTCTGCCAGGCTACCGCAAAAGCCCGGTGGTACTTCCTACCCCTAGCACGCCATCAATTCTAGTGCTCCAAAAATTTATTTATTTTTGTAGCACCGGAGTGTACCCGGTGGTAATCGGGCAGTTCCGGTTACCGCTGGGTTAACGCAGGAGCCTACTGCTACATCAATGGGTGGCGGTAAAGGCTCCCGCCCCCCAAATGGCCGTGCAGCAAGTGCTTTACTTGCCGCACAGCCATTTCCTGCAGGACGGCGAGACTTCCCTTTTACCAGCTGCCTAGGGTGCCCGGTTGGTGTCCTGGCATGTCAGGGGGACCAGTGCACTACAAATGCTGGCTCCTCCCACAACCAAGTGCCTTGGATTTGGCCGGGTTTGAGATCGCCGGCTTCGGTTTCCATTATCGGCGAAAACCGATGCCGGCCATCTCAAACCCAGCCATCTCTGACATTTGGCCGGCCCCAACTGTATTATCGAAATGAAAGATGGCCGGCCATCTTTTTCGATAATACGGTTCGGGACTGCTCTTTGTGGCACCGGCCAAGTGCCGTTCGATTATGCCCCTCAGCGTTACCATGTGATTTGTGAATGCTCCAACTTGAGATGTTCCAATTCCTTCCTCAACTTTCTGTGTAAAATGGACCTTCAGATGTGGCTAAACTGACTATGGGAGCACACTGGTTTCTTACCTTTTTCGAATTTGAAGTTTGATCAGGTAAAATTGTACTGGATTAGACTATATTAGTTTGGGTTACATTAGAGTGGACTCGATCAGATTAGATAAAACTGGATTCCATAGACATCTTTTTGCCTTTAAACTTCCTAGATGGAACACTTACAAATTTCCCTATCCTACCACATGTTTATTCTGTTGCCTGATGACAGGTCCTTGGTAATTTTGAAATCTTTTATCTTTAAACATCTAATAACTTTATGGGGGGAGGGGGTAATTTCATAACAGAATGCCTATATAATGTTTCCAAAGAGCACCTATTTTATGTCAACTTTATAAAGCCTTCATGACATAAGCTCTCAGAACTATTCATGATATCACACAAATTCTTTTGCACAAATTTACACCCGCACTGAGATAGGTATAAATGTGTGCTTGCACAAGTATATTTTATAAAATGCACATGTACATCACAACTCAACCCTAGCTCTGCCCAAACTACAATCCCAGTAAAGACTACACATGATGTAAATATAAGTCTTTCTGGCAGTGGCAGCCCTACCATTAGGCCAGCTGAAGTGGGGGCCTCAGGCGGCACTCTTCATGGAGCGGCATCTCGCTCCTTTCCACCACCACCCCGACCGCAGTCTGGCTTCTCTCCCTTTCCTTTCTCAACCCCCTTCCCCTAGTGTTCCTTCTTTTTCTTTTTTCCAAAAGGTGGCGGTGGCAGTGATTCCCATATGCTGCCATGCCACCAGCACTGGCTTCTTCTCTGTACTGTGGCACATCTCTGAGGAAACAGGAAGTTACATCACAGAGGCAGGCCGCAGTAGAGAGGAGAAGCCAGTGCTGGAGGCAGGGCAGCATATGGGAATCGCTGCTGACGACACCTTTTGGAAAACCAAAAAATAAGGTGCACTAAAGGAAAGGGGTTGAGGAAGAAACGGGGGAAATGCCAGACCATGGCCAGGGGGGAGGGGAAGTTGGGAGAGGGAGTGTGGTGTGAAGGGAGAGATGTTGGGCTGGGGCCCGGGGCGCCATCTTATCCTTGCCTCAGACGGCAGATTGCCTTGGGCCGCCCTTGCTTTTTGCTGCGTACTTGTACATGCTTATTTGGCCATCCAATTTAAAATATTCATTTTCCATTAAGGCCAAATTTCTAGCCAATTGTGTTGTTGTTGATGCTTTTTTATAGCTTTGATTTCTGATTTGTTTTGAAGTGCGTGTTTGCCAGCTGTAGGACAATTTGTTTTGATACATTTGTAATATCCATGGAATGGGTATTACTAGAGTGATAGATTTTTCCAGAGCCCTGTGGGGAGGGAGATCAGTGCCAGAGGGCTGGAGTGGTAGGATTCTCCTGGATGAGAGGAGGCCCATCCCATGGGGAGTAGTTTTGGAACAGAATGCAGAGAGATGGTGCCCTAGTACTGAAGAGTGATGAGTGGGGGGAGGAGTTTGGAAGGAGATAAAGCTAAAGTTATGCCTGAAGCAAGGATAAAATGTTGCCTGATGGTCCCCTGCCAAGCGACCAGGAGGAGAAAAGGGTAATCCTAAGGTGGAGTGTGATCACTGGCAGTAAAGGAGGGTTGTAGCTCCTGAAAGCAGCAACTGGGATACTGACAGCCTTATTTTCTAAAGTGATGGGCGCCCAGATTTCGACCCAAATCGGGAGATAGGTGCCTATCTCGCAAAGGCGCCCAAATCGGTATAATCGAAAGCCGATTTTGGGCGTCTTCAACTGCAATCTGTCGCGGAAACGGGCAAAGTTGACGGGGGCATGTTGGAGGCGTGGTGAAGGTGGGACTGGGGCGTGTTTATCGGCTGAGGAGAGATGGGCGCCTTCGGCCGATAATCGAAAAAAGAAAGGCGTTTTTAGCGCAAATTTGGATCATTTTTTTGGGACCCTTTTTTTTCACGAACAAGTCCCAAAAAAGTGTCCTAAATGACCAGATGACCACCGGAGGGAATCGGGGATGACCACCCCTGACTCCCCCAGTGGTCACTAACCCCCTCCCACCATAAAAAACCCACTTTAACAACTTTTTTTTTCCAGCCTCAAATGCCATACCCAGCTCCATCACAGCAGTATGCAGGTCACTGGAGCAGTTGTTAGTGGGTGCAGAGGACTTCAGGCAGGTGGACCCAGGCCCATCCCCCCCCTCTCGTTACACTTGTGCTGGTAAATGGGAGCCCTCCAAACCGCCCCCAAAACCCACTGTACCCACATCTAGATGCCCCCCTTCACCCATAAGTGCTATGGTAATGGTGTAGACTTGTGGGCAGTGGGTTTTGGGGGGCTCAGCACACAAGATAAGGGAGCTATGGACTTGGGAGGTATTTTAAAAATTTTTTTTAACTTTTTACAAGTGCCCCCTAGAGTGCCCGGTTGGTGTCCTGGCATGTGAGGGGGACCAGTGCACTACGAATCCTGGCCCCTCCCATGACCCAATGCCTTGGATTTGTTCGTTTTTGAGCTGGGCGCCTTCAGTTTCCATTATCGCTGAAAAACGAAACTGCCCAGCTCAAATCCGCACAAATCCGATGCATTTGCTGGGCACAAACCGTATTATTGAAAAAAAAGATGGGTGCCCATTTTTTTCGAAAATACGGTCTGTCCCGCCCCTTCACGTACCCGTTCTCGGACATAGACGCCCATGGAGATGGGTGTTCGTATTCGATTATGCCCCTCCACGTGTGCTACGGGTGGGCAGAGAAGAGACCCAGCCCAGGAGCAGGGGATTGGAGTTAGAAAGTGTTTGGTTGTTCTAGTTTGTGAAATGGCTGTTCATGTCAGACATCTCCAGCACAAGGATGTCCATCTCATGTAGGGGTTAGCGTTAAAGGTGCGTTAGCATTTTTAACGCGCCTGTAAATTTAAGGTGCGCTAAAAGCTAATGCGCCTAAACCATTTACGTGCGTTAAAAATGCTAAAGCACCCATAGCGCTGCTTAGTAAACCTAGCCCTTATTTTCAAACAGGAAATCTTGACATATTTCCAGTTTCAAAATTCCTGTGAGATGGAAGTCTGTTTGGGACATTCTGACTTGGACATCCTTTTGAAAATGCCCCTTCATGTAGCTTTATAAAATAGCTTCACAAAACCTGAAGCAACAGTAAATTCACTCATGTAAATGTCAGCAGACATTTTTCCAGATGAACTGCATATGTCATGACTACCCATGACCTAAAGTTCTCCCTTGAGCATGCCTATACTCAGATCAGGTTAAAGTAAGTATAGACATTCATCACACCTACTTCATATGCACATAATCCTGGGGTAAAACAGGGTTTACCCATGAGTAGAAAGTTTTTAAAATTACTCCCATAGGGTTAAATAAACTTTGAATAACTCTGATGGTGTTTTAGTTGACATAGAACAGAATACAGGAAACTCTTTAACAATTGTGCTCATTCCTATTATGACTATAATGTATCATAGCTAACACACAACAGTACTAAGAGGGGGAGTTATCAATGTAGGCTACCAATAGGATGTGTTATTTTACCACTACCTCGTGTTATTTTAGCACAGGTTCTGTTTTGTGCAATGAAAGCCAGTTACTAATAACTGAGGTTAACAATAATATAACACATCTTAACAGTAGCCCATGTTGATAACTCCCCCCCCCCCCCCCCCAAGTGTGGAGGAGACTTTTGAAAGCATCTGCCACACAGTCCAGACCAGATCAGGCGGACCAGAATCAGAAAAAATACAAGGTGACAGCTTATCTGTTGCTCCCTCTGCTCTGTTTACAAAGAATGAATCCTGTTTAGTTTCTATAGGAATATCTTTAGGGAACAGAGCACCAAACAAGCAGAAAGCAGAAATACAGTTGACGTTTCTTTATTTAGGGGCCCGTGCGGCAATCCAGAACTACTACCAACCTAACACAGGCGCCGGCAGAAATTCCAACCCCAGCGCACGGCATTGCCGGTGCTAGCAGAAATATTGGAAAAATATTTCCGCAGGGGGTTACCGCTGGGTTAGTGTGGGAACCCTTATCTTCCAAAAAACGCAATTTGAAAGTGCAAAACCCCTTCATGAAATACTACACTGGCTCCCAATCAAAGAATTGCTTTCAAAAGCTGCAGTCTGGTTCACAAAATTATCTACGGTGAAGCTCCAGGATACATGGCAGACTTGATCGACCTACCAACTAGAAACACATCCGAATCATCATGAACATACCTAAATCTGCACTACCCAACTACTACTACTACTACTATTTAGCATTTTTATAGCGCTACAAAGCGTATGTAGTGCTGCACAAACATACCCAAGCTGCAAAGGACTCAAATATAAATCAACTTACGCGTCCAGTTTTTCCTACATAAGCACACAACTGTGGAACGCATTACCAAAAGCCTTGAAAACTACGAACGACCATCTAAACTTCCGGAAAACACTAAAAACTAACCTGTTTAAAAAGGCATACCCTACCGATCCAACATAAATGCCTGATTTCTGCAACACAACAAAACTAAAGAACGTAATGAACATAAGACAACTCTTCCGTTGTACGATTCCTTAGTGTGGCTCTGTCACATGAACTTTATCTTACCACAACATTACTTTGTATTTGTTTACACCGGAGTCTGTAATGCCTCTCCGGTACTATGTAAGCCACATTGAGCCTACAAATAGGTGGGAAAATGTAGGATATAAATGTAACAAATAAATAAAATAAATAAACCCTTACCGCCACCTCAATGGAAAAGGTTCGTATGCGGATTAATACCTTTCAAATATTTGAACGTCTGTATCATGTCACCCCTGTTTCTCCTTTCCTCCAAGGTATACATGTTCAGGTCCGCAAGTCTCTCGTACGGTTTGCAACGCAAATCCCATACCATTTTCGTAGCTTTTCTTTGCACCGCTTCCAGTCTTTTTACATCTTTAACCAGATACGGCCTCCAAAACTGAACACAACACTCTGTCAGGTTCTGTCAGGTTCTGAGCCCGCGGGACCGGGCTCTGGAGCAAACGTGAGCCCTTGGGCTGCTGACGAGGAGCGACAGCAGCAGGCAAAACCCACCAACCAACACTGGGTAAACACAACGGCAGGGACTGCAGGCACTGCCCAGCGAACCGGAACACCTGGACTGGAATCCCCCGGACTGGAGGACACAGGACTGGAACACTGGACTGGAGCACACCAGACTGGAACACACACCGGACCGGAACACACTGGACTGGAACCCGGACTGGACCTAGGCTTCACCTACACTTGACTGCCTTCCCCCTCAGGTTGAGCCCTCGGGTTCTGGCAGCCGGTAGGACTTACAGGAACCGCAGGAATGAAGGTCCAGGAGTGCCCCCTGGCCCCTAGGCGATGGCAAGGCAGACAGGCTGGGAATGTCCGGGTTCTGGCAATAGGTAGGTTCAGAGCAATGGTCACAGAAGGGCTGGAAACCCACAGAGCAAGAACACAGAAGGGCAGGGAACCTACAGAGCAATAAACACAGAAGGGCTGGAAACCCACAAGCGATAAACACAGAAGGGCTGAAAACCCACAGCGCAATAAACACAGAAGGGCTGGAAACCCACAAAGCGATAAACACAGAAGGGCAGAAAACCCACAGCGCAATAAATACAGAAGGGCTGGAAACCCACAAAGCGATAAACACAGAAGGGCAGAAAACCCACAGCGCAATAAATACAGAAGGGCTGGAAACCCACAAGCGATAAACACAGAAGGGCTGAAAACCCACAGCGCAATAAACACAGAAGGGCTGGAAACCCACAAAGCGATAAACACAGAAGGGCAGAAAACCCACAGCGCAATAAATACAGAAGGGCTGGAAACCCACAAAGCGATAACCACAGAAGGGCTGAACACCCACAGCGCAATAAACACAGAAGGGCAGGGAACCTACAGAGCAATAAACACAGAAGGGCTGGAAACCCACAAGCGATAAACACAGAAGGGCTGAAAACCCACAGAAGGGTAGGAGACCCACAGAGCAAACAACACAGAAGGGTAGGAAGCCCACAGAACAATAAACACAGAAGGGCTGAAAACCCACAGAGCAAAAGACAAGGAAAGCAAACGGTGCTAACAGCACACTAACCTCGGGACCTAAAGCACTGCGGAGGGAATGGCAATGCAAAGGCCAGGACTGTAGTCTTCAGGTGACTAATAAAGCCCATCAAGACCAGAGCCACAGCTGCAGCAATCACCTTGCAACCAAACAGAGGCTTGACACACAAAGCAGTCATTCCATAGGAAGGAACAGCGGGAGCCATCTTGGAAACTGGCAAGGAGGAAGAGGCGGCAGCCATCTTGGAAGAGGCATAGCCCACACAGGTGAGGTTCAGTAGGGCAATCAGCACACAGAGCCAGAGAGAAACTAAGACAGAGACAGACACAGAGACAAGCAGAAGCCAGCACAGCCACTGACTCCCAGAAACAGGGTAAGTATGAGGGTGGTCACGGCCACAAACGTGACAGTACCCCCTCCTCAAGACCCCCCTCTCGGTCCCCCTGAGGAGTTCAGGTGTCCAGGGGTAACTATGGTGAAACCTCCTGATGGGTCTCAAAAGCCCGACATAGATCACTGGACTGGAAGTCACAAAGAAGTTCCAAAGTGGCAGACAGGAGCGGAACTTGTCAACAGGAGGCTCCTTCCAATCCCCGCTGGGCCAACTCAGGAACTTGGAAGCATCAAGAGGAACCTCATTCAAAAGGCACCCTTCTCCGAGGGACCCCAGACTGAACTCAGGAAGCAAACCGGGACTGGGACCCGGACTAGAGTCAAAAAGCAAACCGGGCCTGGGACCCAGGTGGGCGTCAGAAGCTTGACTGGAACTGGAACTCAGAGCAGGCTCAGCATCTTGGCTGGAAGTGGAACTAGGAACGGACTCAGCATCTTGGCTGGAACTTGGAACAGACTCAGCATCTTGGCTGGAACTGGAGCTTGGAGCAGGGTCAGCATCTTGGCTGGAACTGGAACTTGGAACAGACTCAGCATCTTGGCTGGAACTGGAGCTCGGAGCAGGGTCAGCATCTTGGCTGGAACTGGAGCTTGGAGCAGGCTCAGCATCTTGGCTGGAACTGGAACTTGGAACAGACTCAGCATCTTGGCTGGAACTGGAGCTAGGAGCAGGCTCAGCATCTTGGCTGGAACTGGAACTTGGAACAGACTCAGCATCTTGGCTGGAACTGGAGCTAGGAGTAGGGTCAGCATCTTGGCTGGAACTGGAACTTGGAACAGACTCAGCATCTTGGCTGGAACTGGAGCGCGGAGCAGGGTCAGCATCTTGGCTGGAACTGGAACTTTGAACAGGAGTTGAACCGGGACTGGGACCCGGACTGGAATCAGAAGCTTGACTGGCAGGGCCCCTCAAACTGGACTCAGGAGCTTGGCTGGGAGCGCCCCGCGAACTGGACTTTAACTGAGGCTTGGCAGAACACACCCTTTGGACAGGGATCGGAGGCTCGAGCGGAAGCACCACTCGAACTGGCCTTCGGAGCTTGATTGGAGGTACCCTCCAGACTGGAAGCGGAGGTGCCACCTGAACCACCCTGTGGACTGGCATCGGAGGCTTGGTTAGAAGCCCCCCTCGAACTGGACTCAGTGGCTTGACTGGACGGGTCACTTGAACAAGAACCGGAGACTTGACCCGAAGCGCCATTTGCACAGGAATCTGACGCTCCATCGAAGGCTTCCCTCGGACTGGACTCGGAGACTTCAAAGGGCGTGCCATTTGAAGGAGGACTGGAGGCTCGACCCGAAGCGCCACTTGCATAGGAATCTGAGGCTCCGTCAGAAGCACCCCACGGACTGGACTCCGAGACTTCAAGGGGCGTGCCACTTGAACGAGGACTGGAGGCTCGACCTGGAGCGCCACTTGCATAGGAATCTGAGGCTCCGTCAGAAGCACCCCACGGACTGGACTCGGAGACTCGAATGGAAGCGTCACCTGAACTGGCATCGGAGGCTCGGTCAGAAGCGTCCCTCGGACTGGACTCTGAAGCTTGGCTGGACGTGCTGCTCGGACTGGATTCAGAGGCTTGTCTGGGCGCGCTGCTTGAATGGGACTGGACCCCTGCTGGGCCCAGAGCATGGAATTCCCAAGACGTCTCCTCTCTGCGACAGCTTCAGGAGTATCCCACAAAGCTGGATTCAAGACCAGGCTGCGGCGATATTCAGCGAGCGTGATAAAAGGGTCCATATCTGAAACTGGGTTTTCAGCGATTCCAAGCCACCGGACACGTTTTCTCTCAGCTGCCGCTTCAGGGGTCTTCTTCAAAACAGGATGAGACAAAAGTTTCCCACGATACTGACGAAGAGTCATAGAAGGATCAAGAACAACGATGGAGCTGGACCCCAGCTGGGTCAGCTGGGTGGGGGTTCTTGCCGGGCTCATGGCCTTTGCATTCTGTCAGGTTCTGAGCCCGCGGACCGGGCTCTGGAGCAAACGTGAGCCCTTGGGCTGCTGACGTCTGTCAGGTTCTGTCAGGTTGTGAGCCCGCGGGACCGGGCTCTGGAGCAAACGTGAGCCCTTGGGCTGCTGACGAGGAGCGACAGCAGCAGGCAAAACCCACCAACCAACACTGGGTAAACACAACGGCAGGGACTGCAGGCACTGCCCAGCGAACCGGAACACCTGGACTGGAATCCCCCGGACTGGAGGACACAGGACTGGAACACTGGACTGGAGCACACCAGACTGGAACACACACCGGACCGGAACACACTGGACTGGAACCCGGACTGGACCTAGGCTTCACCTACACTTGACTGCCTTCCCCCTCAGGTTGAGCCCTCGGGTTCTGGCAGCCGGTAGGACTTACAGGAACCGCAGGAATGAAGGTCCAGGAGTGCCCCCTGGCCCCTAGGCGATGGCAAGGCAGACAGGCTGGGAATGTCCGGGTTCTGGCAATAGGTAGGTTCAGAGCAATGGTCACAGAAGGGCTGGAAACCCACAGAGCAAGAACACAGAAGGGCAGGGAACCTACAGAGCAATAAACACAGAAGGGCTGGAAACCCACAAGCGATAAACACAGAAGGGCTGAAAACCCACAGCGCAATAAACACAGAAGGGCTGGAAACCCACAAAGCGATAAACACAGAAGGGCAGAAAACCCACAGCGCAATAAATACAGAAGGGCTGGAAACCCACAAGCGATAAACACAGAAGGGCTGAAAACCCACAGCGCAATAAACACAGAAGGGCTGGAAACCCACAAAGCGATAAACACAGAAGGGCAGAAAACCCACAGCGCAATAAATACAGAAGGGCTGGAAACCCACAAAGCGATAACCACAGAAGGGCTGAACACCCACAGCGCAATAAACACAGAAGGGCAGGGAACCTACAGAGCAATAAACACAGAAGGGCTGGAAACCCACAAGCAATAAACACAGAAGGGCTGAAAACCCACAGAAGGGTAGGAGACCCACAGAGCAAATAACACAGAAGGGTAGGAAGCCCACAGAACAATAAACACAGAAGGGCTGAAAACCCACAGAGCAAAAGACAAGGAAAGCAAACGGTGCTAACAGCACACTAACCTCGGGACCTAAAGCACTGCGGAGGGAATGGCAATGCAAAGGCCAGGACTGTAGTCTTCAGGTGACTAATAAAGCCCATCAAGACCAGAGCCACAGCTGCAGCAATCACCTTGCAACCAAACAGAGGCTTGACACACAAAGCAGTCATTCCATAGGAAGGAACAGCGGGAGCCATCTTGGAAACTGGCAAGGAGGAAGAGGCGGCAGCCATCTTGGAAGAGGCATAGCCCACACAGGTGAGGTTCAGTAGGGCAATCAGCACACAGAGCCAGAGAGAAACTAAGACAGAGACAAACACAGAGACAAGCAGAAGCCAGCACAGCCACTGACTCCCAGAAACAGGGTAAGTATGAGGGTGGTCACGGCCACAAACGTGACACACTCCAAGTGTGGCCTCACCAACGACTTATAGAGGGGCATCAACACCTCCTTTCTTCTGCTGGTTATACCCCTCTCTATGCAGCCTAGTAGCCTTCTAGCCATGGCTGTTGCCTTGTCACATTGTTTCTTCACCTTCATATCGTCCGACACCAACACCCCAAGGTCTCTTTCCTGAGTTGAGCTTGCTAATCTCTCCCCTCCTATTCTGTATCTCTCTTTTGGGTTTCTACAGCCCAAATGCATCACTCTGCACTTCTTGGCATTAAATTTTAACTCTTCTAAACAAATTTGGGTCAATAGTGTTAAAGTGAAATCTGAAATATTTTTTCTTTTTTAATATGCAAATTAGTGCTCAGTCGACGGGGCTATCTCGCACTATAGTACTGCTTTAAGAAGCCCAATAAAACATCATAGCACTCCAACCTCCTTTTCCTGATGTTAGTACTACTCTAATGTTCTCAATGTGTTATGGGCTTAATCAATGTAAAATAGGCTTATTTAGCCTCCATGATTTTTAGCCATGTTACTATTGATACTGATGTCATAAGAATCACTACTGTGCAATCGATGGAAACAGTTCAAACTATAGAGAAAAATCTCTACTTATCTTGGGATGGTTGTAGTCGTAAATGCAGTTCTTCTCTCGGAGAAGCGCGATCCCCGCTGGGAGAGGAAACCTCTCTTTCACCACCATCAACGCTTCGGACTCCTCCGTGTCCAGCGTCGACGGCGTCCCTGGAGGGAAACCCCGCCGATCCCGGAAGTGTATCGGCTGGGGTAACCAGCGAGGACCCGGGCATGCAAAAGTCGACACTGAAGTCTGAGGGAGTTTATCTTTCCTCAGCAAAAAATCCGGAGGTGACATTGGAATCGATTGGGGTGATGTTGAACCTGATGAACTCTACACTACAAAAAACCTCAGGTGATGTGTTAAATTTAAATGCCAAGCTGGAAGAGCTAAAAGTAAATGTTGATTCTGTTAAAGATAATTTAACAAAGCAAGTGGCTAATCTTGGCAAAGAAGTTGAATCATTTAAGGAGTTTAAGACTATGTTTGTTAAAGACAATATGGACATAAGAAGAAAAATTGAACAATTAGAGAATTATAACAGACGGCTTAATCTCCGACTGTTGAATTTTCCTAAGCTCTCGGGGGTAACTCCGATAGAAACATTCAGAAGATATTTAAATGAGATCCTCAAAATTCCCCTGGATGCTATTCCTCCGGTGAACAAAATTTACTTCATTCCTAAACCAAAAGGGGAACTGCGAGGAACAGAAAATATTATACCGGATTTCCAAAATATTTCTGACATTTTGGAACAATCTTCTGAAACAATACTTGATAGAGCCACATTATTGATTTCTTTTGTCTTTGAACAAGACTATAATAATATATTAAGATTGTATTTTCGTAATGCTAAGGCTCAATTTTGTGGTTCTAAGATCTGGATTTTTCCAGACATAACCAAACAGACACAACAAAAAAGGAAAGCCTTTCTTATTTTGAAACAGAGAACAATTGATATTGGTGGTTCTTTTTTCTTGGCATATCCAGCAAAATGTGTGGTTAAGTTAGGTCAGACTAAATATACTTTCTTTTCACCGGAACAACTGAAATCATTCCTAGATGTGAAACAGTTGAAATGATTTATAACCTGGAGTAATAGCAGCTTTTACTTGGTAACAAATGTTGATTTTTATTTCTGTAACTTCTCTGATTCTATCACTCCCCCCTCAAATTTTGAGGTCTAAGGAAGGTTAAACTATTTTTCTTTTAAATGTATAAGTTTCTTGTCCATTGCAAGATTTATTTTCTTTTGAAGTTTTTTTTTCCCCTTTATAATTTACTGATAAAACACTGGATGAGAATGTTATGGTGTATATCATTTGCCTGTGTTTCTAGCAAGGATTACCTTGTTAAATGTATAATAAAACCATAAATAAATAATAAAATAAAAAAAAATGCAGTTCTATCCTGCAGGAGTCCCTGTCTGTGATATGACTTTAAAAGTAACTGAAATGTGCCAGTGGCTCCCTTACAAAAGGGGTGGTTTTCCAACTTTCAATATATAATTCTTGGCTCCCACTTGCATGTTTCGCCCACTGGCGTCCTCAGGGGAACCATAGTTGTATCTATGGCAGGAACCGGCAGCTTCAAACTTTCCATCCTGCCCCATAGCTTTGTCCACCTTCAGATTCTCCAGCTGTTTATAAACTCTTTCTTCCGTAAACGGCACAGTATCCACTCCATTCCCAAATATTCCTTCAGCAGCCAACCGTGGTCCTTCACAAGGATTTTCCTCCGTGAACACCGAAGAGAAGTAATTGTTTAGCACATTCACTTTATCCTCCTCACTTTCCACATAACCATTCTCATTATCTTTCAGTCTCGCAATTCCATTCCTATCTATTCTCCTTTCTCCAATATATCTGAAAAAGGTCGTCACCTCTCTTTAGCCATTTTTTCTTCCGTTCGCACTTTCGCTAGCCATATTTCCCTCTTCACTTCTTTGAGTTTAATCCAATAATCTTTTCCTTGATCCTCTCGTTGAGTTCTTTTGTATTTCTTGAACAAAGCCTCTTTTGCTCTTATTTTTTCAGCTACTTGGTTAGAAAACCATATAGGCTTCCTGTTTCTCTTGGTTTTGTTTACTTTCCGCACGTAAAGATCAGTCGCCATATTTATAGCAGCCTTCAGCTTTGACCACTGATGTTACACTTCTCCTATGCCTTCCCACTTCAACAGCTCCTTTTTCATGTATTCCTCCATTTTATCAAAACCAGTACATCTGAAATCCAGTAGTTTTAGTTTTTTGCATCCACACTGCGCCTTCGCCCTTATATCAAACCATACAGTGTGATGATCACTATTACATAGGTGGGCACCCACCCGGATATTAGAAACTTCCTCCATTTGTGAGCACTAGATCCAGCATTGACCCTTCCCTCGTGGGTTCCATCACCATTTGTCTGAGCAAGGCACTTTGACAGGCATCCACAATCTCCCTACTTCTTTCCGATTCCGCAGACGGGATGTTCCAATCCACATCAGACAAGTTGAAATGTCCCAACAGTAGCACCTCCCCTTTCATACTAATCTTTTGAATATCCTCTATCAGATCCTTGTCTAGCTTCTCTATTTGTGCCGGAGGTCTGTAGATAACCCCCGTGTGGATACAGGTTCCATCTTCTTTTTAAAGGACAATCCATAAAGCTTCTTCATTTCCCCAGGTGCCCTGCATTTCAACCGCTCTGATATTGTCTCTCACATACAGCGCCACTCCTCCACCCCTTCGGCCCTCTCTATCCTTCCTAAAAAGATTATAGCCCAGTATAGTTACATCCCATTTATGGGAATCATTGAACCACGTCTGCTTTTTACCCACTGTGGTAAAAGGGGCCCTGGCATGATGCAAAAAAGGCCGCCACTGCAAGCGCAGGGCCCCTTTTACTGCAGCTTAGTAAAAGGACCCCTTAAAGAGCTGGGAGAAAACAGGAATTTCTACTTCATTGGGACTATTTGTCCTGCTTCCAGTGGCATTACTGAAACTCACAGTTGATAGCTTACATTTAGCAGAAGCTATTTTATATCTAAACAGGTCCTATTTTCTCCTAACTAATAAAATATCACCAGTCAAACTAAGTTCATTAAGTTAAAGACTGTGGCCATTTCTTCTGGCTCTTACTGGAAGGATATGTTAACAATTCAGCTGAAATGGATTCTCCCCTTCCCCCCCCCCCCCCCCTTCCTCACCCCCTTTGTTTACAGTGCCCTTGAGTACTCCCATGATCTTTTTCAGTAACAGAAACTGGAAGGAAAACAGACTATTAACTGTGTCCTGATGGGAAGACTGCTTTCATATGCTGTAGTTTCTGTCTGATTTGGAGACAACGGGGCTACAAACAACTGAGTAGGGAACAAACAGTCCATCTGGAAAAATGCCTATGCCGCCCATGGTTACAGCTGTTTTATTGTATTCTCTTCCAAAGATGGGGTCGTTACATTTTAAAAGTACTCAAGTAAAATGTATAAGTATTAGCGTAAAAAGTATTCTTAACAAATTGGACCACAGAATCTAGCATGTTTACCAGCTAACTTCCATGGGGGTCAGACAAATACCTTCCTATAAAGAAACAACAACAAAAAAAAAAACACCCTGAACACTGCAGTGGGCAGAAGAACATTAATACACCTATTGGAAAACAAAACAAGCTGGATTAGTACAGATCAGTCCTACATTTGTTGCTAACAGAATACCCAGCCTTTTTCACCCATGAACAGGGGCTCATTTTCGAAAGAGAAAAACTTCTAAAAAGTGGCATAAAGCAGCATTGGGACGTTTTTCTCACAAAAACGTCCAAATCAGTATTTTCAAAACCCATTTTTAGACATTTTTCTATGAAGTCCATCAGAAGTGCGTTCAAATCACAAGAGGGTATGTCAGGGGTGTTTTGAAGGCGGGATTAGAGTGTGCCTAACACTTGGACGTTTTACAGCCATAATGGAACAAAACAAAAACGTCCAGAACTAAAACCAAAATGTTTTAGTGTAGACCTGTTTTCAGAACGAATAAAGCACAAAAAGGTGCCCTAAATCACCAGATGGCCACTGGTGAAATCCCCTCCCACCCCCCCCACCCCCAAAACTGTGAATAAAAATATGACTTACCAACCTCTATGACAGCCTCAGATGTTAAAGACAGATCTATTAGAGCAGCATGTAGGTCCCTGGAGTAGTGTAATTGTTGGTGCAGTACACAGTGAGGGACCTAGTTCCCTATCTCCCTTTACCTGTCACACTTGTAGTGGAAACTGTGACCCCTCCCAAGGTCACCAAAACTCTACTGTACTCACGCATAGGTGTCCCATTCAACTATAAGGGCTATTGTAGTAGTGTACAGTGGAGGACAGTAGATTTTGAGTGGGGTTTGGAGGGCTCAGGGGAAAAGCTAAGCGAGCAAAGGTGAAATTTGTACTGAGGGGAGCTGGAGGGAAAAGAGGTAGGGGATGGCAGGACCCATGGGAGGAGGTGGGAGGGCTGGATTCGGGCTCTCTCTTCCTGACTCTGGCTCGCTTTCTTCCCAGGACGCGGTAGAGGCACCAGAGCACTGTGCACAGGCAGGTTAGCACTAGCAGAAGCCAGAAGACACACAGGTTCAGCGAGTAGCCGGACATTCTGCTGCCATATCCCAGCTAGGCCTCCCGCTAGCTGCAGCTCAGGGCTCGCGCTGACCGTTACTTGAGTTTGAAACTTCCTCTTTCGAGCCAGCAAGGGGGGAGAGTGGAGGAGGACTTGTGACATGGGAAGAGAGGGAGGGGCTGGACCCATGGGAAGGGAGGGCTGGAGGGAAAGAGAAGAGGGGGGGCTAGAGGGAAAGGCGAGGGGGGCTGGAGCCATTGGAGGAGGGGTGGGGGGAAAATGAGGTGCTGGCTGGACCCATGGGAAGAGGAGGGGGATGGTGGGAAAGGCGTGGCTGGACCCAGAAAGGAGGGGGGCCACAGGGAAGGAAAAGAGATGCCAGACCAAGGGGAACAAGGAAAAGGGAGTCATACTGAACACATGGCAGGAAGGAGAAAGGGAAAGAGGGCAGGCAGGTGAACCAGATATGGAATGAGTAGAGGGAGAGGATAGAAGCTCGGTTGGGTTAGAGAAGAGAGAAACACATTGGTGTGGAAGAAGAAGAGCAGAGAGAAGCTGGTCACAGTGAGATAACAGAAGCAGAGGTGAAATGATGTGCATGGGGGGGGGGACAGGGACAGGAACACAAAGTGGAGATGCAGTGTGGGAATGGTATATGGACACAGAAGAGCAATGCCAGGCACAGAAGTGGGATGTTGTTCAACACAGAGGGAGAGGATAAGGAGATAGATAGAGAAGTGATGATGGATTTGGGGATATGAGCACGGGGAGATAATGGACAGGGAAGGAGGGGGACACAAAAGAGAGATGCTGAACATGAGGGATGATAGGGACACAGAAATGGAAGATGGATGGTGAACATGGAGAGAGAAGAGATGTCAAATGGACAGGAGAACCTGGTGTGTGAGTTAAGAGAAGACAGAGAGAAGCAGAAACCAGAGCCTGAGACCAACATGATTTTAAAAATACAATGAGAAGACAACAAAAGTTGGAAAAAATAATTTTATTTTCCATTTTGTGATTAGAGTATGTCAGAGCTAGTGTTAGACATGGCTGGGGCCCAGGGCAGAAATTGGTGAGGGGATACCAAAGCCCACTACCAGGCTACACTTTCTTCACTTTTCATCAGGCTTAGGCCTCTCTCTGGTCAGGGGTCAAGGGCAGTTGCCCTAGTCACACTTCCCTAACACCAGCCCTGGCATGTGCCATCTTTGTTTTGCACAGTACTTGAGTAAATGCATCTCTTTATATATCTCTGGCGTTATACTAAATAACTGTTTGAGGTTTGTGCAGATGGGGGTCAGAGCTCATGGGGACGAGGCGGGGACAGAGCTCGCGGGGATGGGGCGGAGATGGGGACAAGCTTTGTCCCTTTGTCATTCTCAACCTGGTATCCCCTTTCAGTTTCATTTTCAGGGGAGAGATTGGGGGACAGCCACTATTGGGGTATTAAGGAGGTGGCATGTCTTAATCCTTCCAGTGGACAACTGCACAGTTAGAGCACCTTTCTGTAATCTGAATGTTCCTGAAACAGGTCTAAGTAAGGAATGCTTATTTAGGTCTAAGGAATGCTTAGACATGAATGCTTCTTCCCCTTTGGTAATTGCTGTTGGATGTCCAACTTTCAGGCCCTCCCTAGTTTCACCCAAAACATGCCCAGAACATACCCCCTTGCTATTTGGGCATCCCTATTCTGCCTTTGCAAAATCAGGATTTGGACATTTCAAGCACATAGACTTCCATTTCGGCCTTTTGAGACATCCAAATGCTTCAAAAATTAACGTGGTAACATAGTAGATGAGGGCAGAAAAAGACTTGCACGGTCCACCAAGTCTGCCCAACAAGATAAACTCACATGTGCCATTTTTTGTGTATACCTTACCTTGATTTGTACCTGTCGTTTTCAGGGCACAGACCATATAAGTCTGCCCAGCACTATCCCCACCTCCCAACCACCAGCCCTGCCTCCCACCACCGGCTAAGTACCTTCACAATAGGTGACCTGTTATAAAATTACCTCTTATAGGCCATTATAGTTTGCTACTATATTTCTATTCCACATCAGTTTGTAACAGCTAAAAACATAAATTCTTTCAACATCTATATTATCATGAATTTGTCAAGAAGTCAACAGTTTGTACTGTTACCATGTTGTAGAACTTCCTGTCTGATACTGCAGTATTAATTTTTTTAAAAATCATTGTATTTGTACGTCATGAATACGTTTATATATACACAGCTTACATAGACTAGGAAAACCCAGAACTCTGTAACTTTACTAAGCTAACCAGTAAGCATATTTCACCTAGAAAATATTATTTTGTTATTGTTTTCTTACAGTTCAACTGCCACCTGGGAAACGATCTCCAGGTGTCAAAAAGTCCAAATCCCTGCCTGTCAACTCCTCAGGGACCGGCATATCAGTTCTCTCACCTGTGCTAACCTCAAAGTCTCAGAAAGGAGGAATTTCCCAAAGCTACTCACTGTGTTCCTTCTTGCCAGTTCTATCTGGAGAGCCTCTTAGAACAGGTCATGTCCTCCCTGCCATTCCAAGCCAGAAGTGGCTCACACCTTCAGAAGATCTCCACAATTCTCCCAGCGAATACAATGACAGCCATTAGCTCTGTGCAATTGAAGAATCGTGCAATATAGTTCAGATACTTTATTGCAGAAGGAACTTTGGAGAACAAGACCACCACTCATGAAGAAGGCAGCATGTTAAAATATCATTGAAAATATTTTTTTTAATTAGGGTCCTGAAAATTGAAGACACATCATTAAATATGAGCTTTTCTTACTTTTTTATCAGTTGATCTACATTTTTTACATGTTATGTCTATGTGATCTATGTGATTTTTACATGCCAAAAATTGTAGAAAAAATGTGTAAAGACAGAGGAAAATGTATAGTATTTGCAATAACCAATTTGCTTATTGATTTCAGGAGTCCTTTTGCTAAGCTGTGGCAAAACGTGGGCTTAGTGTGCCCTTACATGGGTCTTTCCTGCATGCTAAGGCCATTTTTACTGCAGCCATGAAATGATTGATTTTCTATTTTTTAAATTAATTGCGCTACAGTTGCCATTAGCATGCAGCCATTTTTAAAAATTACCATGTGTTCACTTACTGCCACCCATTTTGTAAGTGGTAAGGAGCCATGTGGTATTTCTTTGCTAACCAGTTAGTGTGCCGTGATGTAGCTGTGCTAACAGGAATGCCTACTCCCTGCCCCTTGACACACTCCTCAAAAAAAAGTTTTGTGTATGGTTAGCGTGCGTAGATTTGGCAGTTACCACAGGATGCCTGACTGTGTCCCATGGTATGCCATTTTAAGCTGCATTAGGCGTATGTTAGCACCTAATGCAGCTTAGTAAAAGGACCCCTCAGATACTTAATAATATTCTATGAGATTTTTATGTTTCTTGTTTATTGTGATGTAATATTCCACCTTTCATGCAGGAGTTTAACAAAGCAGTGTACAATAATAGAGATAATAGAAAGGAACTCAATTAAAACAGACAGACTAGCATGAGTGAGGCAGAGAGGGAGAAGGGCTTTTCAGGCAATAGGGTTGTTCCACAAATTAAAGAGTTTTAAGCTGTGTGTAAGCAGAGTCATCCATGGGGGTGTAAGTAATCACAATAGCTATGTCCCCAAATAATTTGCTGTCCCTGAGTGCTAGCTGGCTAGAGGTTTTGCAGTGGCAATAATTATGGAAAATTTCCAGCTTAGTGACAAATGGGCCAGGGGGCTAATCGAGAAAGGCCACAGCCTGCTGTTCATCCTCCAACCAGGAGCAGGCAACTTACAATCCCCATACTCGGATTTTCAGGATACCCCTACCTTTGCATGCACATTAGTTCAGTTGTGTGCAGATCTATCTCATGTATATTAAAAACATAAGAATTGCCATACTGGATCAGACTAATGATCAAACATAAGAACATCTATTCTGGGTCAGGCCAAATTTCCATCAAATTCAGTATCTTGTTTCCAAGAGTAGCCAATCTAGGTCACAAGAACCTGGCAGATCCCAAAAAGCAGTTAGATTCCATTCTGCTAACCCACATGGATAAACAGTGGCTTTCCCCAAATCTACCTTCTTAATAATAGTTTATGGACTTTTCCTTCAGGAACTTGTCCAAACCTTTTTTAAACCCAGCTACACTAATTATTTTAACAACATCCTCTGGAAAAAATTCCAGAGCTTAATTGTGCATTAAGAGGTCAATTCTATAACAGGACATCAGGAAGGAGCCTATTCTATGCAGGAACATGGCTGCCTACTTTCCTTTATAGAATACACATCTAACCAGGTATATACAAGCCTAACATTTACGTATAAGCACTTATGCCAACCATAACAATCAAGAAACTCCAGACAGCCCAGAACACCGCAGCCAGACTTATATTCAGAAAAGCAAAATATGAAAGTGCTAAACCACTACGAGCAAAGCTACACTGGCTCCCACTCAAAGAACGTATCACGTTTAAGATTTGTACACTAGTTCATAAAATCATCCATGGAGACGCCCCAGCGTATATGTCAGACCTGATAGACTTACCCACAAGGAACGCCAAAAGATCAGCCCGCACATTCCTCAATCTTCATCTCCCAAACTGCAAAGGTTTAAAATACAAACTTACGCATGCAGCAAACTTCACCTACTTGAGTGCCAAGCTATGGAACGCACTGCTGCACAACCTGAGAGGGATCTATGAACTAACAAACTTTCAAACATCACTGAAGACACATCTTTTTAAAAAGGCATACCACATAGAATAGCTAATACAAATGTATACATTTCCCACACCTTTACTTAGAACTATTTTTATGATATCTGCTTGCTTTAAACTCTAATATGTTATTCAACATCACTATGTAACAATAAGTGACTACGTTCTAATCTATTACCACCAAGAACGATACATTGTAAACCACATTGAGCCTGCAAAGAGGTGGGATACAAATGCAATAAATAATAAAATAATAATAATAATACAGCCAGTGTGTTAGTGCCTAAGTGTTTTACACACATAAGTTTGAGCTCTACCCATATACACACCCCTTGCAATTACACACTATGCAAATTATGTGAGTATTAACAATAGCATTAAGACAGGCATACATGCATAAACAGCATCATTCTAAATATTACATGGGCAAGTGATACATAAATGTTGGTGCCTATGTTACAGAGTTGCTCCCTGAGGCAGCAATACAACTAGATGCTTCCATTTAGGTATACTGATGCCATGCATTGCACACCTATTCTATGGTAGCATCTGTGTGCCAAAATACCTTTATGAAATAATAGCATGAGTCATCAGGGTGCTAAAATTTAGGCATCCAAAATCTAGATGCTACACAAATTTGTGCACCTAATCCATTTTAGAATAATAGCCTTTAAGTCAGCAATTAGGCACCTAAATTTAGATGCCACCATATAAACTTGCTCTAAGGTATAAATAGGTATACCTAAATGCAGCAGTTCAGGGCCCACCTAACAGTATTCAATAAATAGTCGGGACACCCTTGACATGCCCCTCCCATTTGAACAACCCTTTGCAGTTATGCACTCCTGCCCATAAGACCCTTCTAAATCTCCATGGATAGAAATGGTAGGCCTGGGGGGCCTTTAGGATTAGGGAGAGGGTTGTGGGACCTAGTCTGTGGCTTACTGGCTGAGGGAGGGAGGGGGGATCAGAGTGGGTGAGGAACATGCATGTAATTTTGCAGGTCCCAGCTGGGTATGACCCAGCATTAAATATCCAGGGCTAATTCTGCCCACGGCGGTCATCGTCTATAAATAAAAGAAACTGACTGCCATGGGCTGAATATTGACCAGTATGACTATTGAAGACTGAGAAGCTCTAAGCTTGGCAGTCACTCATTTGTGTGCCTGACTCAGTCCTGCTTGTTGACAGAAAAAAAACTACGTTGCCTTCCAGTAACAAATGTTTCCCATAGACAGTAGGACTGATAAGGCACACAATCCCTCCCACTTCCCCAAGAGTTACCAGAATTTTTTGAGCTTTAGAACTAACAGCAACTGAAGAAATCACTGCATGGGGAATGGACGCTTATGTTCAGAACTTTAGAATAAGCTCTGAGCTTTGGGACAGCAGTTCCATCCCAGCTTCATCCAATAGCATCACCCACTTGTGTGCCTTATCAATCCTGCTGAGTATAGAAAACATCTGTTATAGGTAAACATTCTTGCCTTTTCCACATCTAAAACATGCTTTACAGGTGGAAAGTGCTTTATAAAAGAAAAAAAGGTTTGTGCCCACATATTTCTTTCATTTTCAAAAACACAATCCCCCTGATATTCAAAACCATATAACTGGCAAGGAACGGCTCCTGGCTGGTTAAATGGTACATAGCCGGCTACCCAGCGATATTGAACATTTAGCAGTTAGTGGTAGCCGGTTATATTGCACGCCAATTTTTAGCATGGATTTGGCAGCCATCTTTATAGTTGGAATATATTTGGCTGGTTTAACTTAACCAGCCAGCGTCTCAGTTTGGCCAGTTTAAGTTCAAACAGTCCAAAAAATAAACTGGATATTCAACGCCAGTCACCACAAATGGCTTGGCATTGAATATCCGACATTAGCGCCGACCGTGGGAGTTAGCCAGGCTAACTCCTGTGGTCTGAATATCAGCCCCAATAAGTTTTCAAAGAGTCAAAATTGTTCCCCTAGGACATAATAGAAGCTCTGACGCTACACCTTCTAGAATGGAGTAAATTTGGTATGGTCTGAAAGCTCCATGGAGCAACTATGGTGGACCTTCCTCCTCCTCCTCCTCCTGTGCACTCTGAATATTTTTCAGTGGGTGATGATAAATATATTTCCTTTATTTATAGAATCTCACCCATATAACGTCTTTTACAAAATTTAATATTTGAAGAGGAGAGTCCTTCAGAAACAAAAATAATAATTCAAACTAGGTAGCACACCAGGTAAATAGCAGCCACAAAGAAAATACCTAGGAATTCAGTCACAATTGCCTGCTATGAAATGATGTTTCATCCTTTTATGTACTGTGTGTTCATCCACCTATAAGCACAGTTCCCTGCTCATGATTACTATATGCACTGTGAATTGATCATTTAAATGCTAACTCTTTTTAGCAGAGGGAAAGAAATGCCTCTGCTTTCATAAATTGAAGTAATATTTCCTTCTCATAATACTATATTTTCTTGACTACAAATGAAGCAAGATGCTGGTTTATATGTTTGTCATCACAGATAAGAATCAAATTTCATGAAATATCTTCTAATTCCATCTTGATTATTCTATTTGTTTATTTTTCATTTTCCAGGAATCCTAATTGTATGTTTAAAAATAAAATGAAATCATATCTTTATTTGTTTTATGTGATGCCCTGGGTTTTTTCTACTGGCTTTTACTTCATGACATATTACAGTACTATGATCAGGACTACATTGCATTGGGAGGAAAAAACAGAAATACTTTTCTTACGATGCTAAATACTAAAAATAAAAAAGATGCATATTTCCCAAAACTGACACATTCCAGTTACCATGCAAATTGTTTCAGCAGTTTACAACATTATAGCTAAAAAGCTAAAGCTGGGTAGTAAAATTCAGCTGCTCTCTGTATAACCTCTATTCATAGCATGGCCACAGAAATTGCATGCCTAATGTATGGAGCCAGGAAGTGTAAATGGTATTTAGAATAGTATTTCTTGTTTCTAAATGGAATAATAATAATATTTGATTAGACACAATCCAATGCATGTTCAAGGAATGTACAAGAAAACAATTATATACAATAAAACTCATAAAATACTTCAAAAAACTATGCAATAAAACTATACATAGGGGCTAATATTCAGCCAGCGGCAATCTGTTTTGCCTACCACTGCCAGCGCTAAACCCACAAATTCAATAGTGGGCCATGTCTGGGCATTGGCATTGAATTCCCAGGTTTCTGGAGCTGGCTAACACATAGCCAGTTAAAGGGCCCTGTTACAAAGGCGTACCAAAAAGCGGCCTGCGATAGTGTGGGCGTATGTTTTGGACACGCGCTGGACAATTTCTCCACCACATCTGGAAAAAAGGGGGGGTTTTGTCAGGGAAATGGATGTGTGGCAAAATTAAAACCAGCGTATGTCTATTTATGGCCTGAGACCTTAATGCCATCCATTGACTTAGCAGTAAGGCCTTACGCGTTACCCTCACAGTAACCGTCCAGCATGTGCCAACTTCCAATTACTGCCGGGAACGCTTCCGTGGTAGAAAATAGAAAATTATTGTCTGTCGTGGGTTTTCGGTGCGTGCCAAACTCGGAATTACCGCCAGGTATATGCTTTCAAATTTTTACACATGATAGTTAAATTGAAACCAATGCTATCTTTGTATGACTTTCGAAGTGCACTTCAGAGTATGGTTTTAGTGCGGCATGTCTACATCAAGTGTGAAGGCCTTGCAAGTAATCCAGAATGTGGCTGCTCAAGTCCTAGTAGGAATAAGCAATTGCACTGGTTACCAGTGCTACAAAGAATACAATGTAAGGTATTGATGATTGTATACCAGACATTGTATGGTGATCCTCCATATTACCTGAAGCAAGTTTTACCTATCAGCCAAGACGGGTATTAAGGTCAGAGGCTGCCATGCAACTGTCAACAGATGAGGTAGTGCATTTATATTATGCTGACACACAAGTTACTGCTTTTGCCTTAGCAGGAATCTCATTATGGAACGTACAATTAGCCCTGAACAGGCAATTTAACCGGCTAGGAGTTATGTCTGGCCAATTAAATCACGTTGAATATCAACCCCATAATTGCTATAACATCTCTTATAACGTATCATCAGTTTAAGAAGCAGGAAATGCATGACTTAAAACCCAACCAGTTGATATGCAACCAGTCTAAAGCAAGTGTTCCTAGCATGGTAAGCTTTGTGCCTCAGGCCATTGATGTGCCTCAAGGACTGGGTTGAGAAGCACTGGATTAGTCTATAGCCTGTAGTTAACACAATATTTATTGCTGTACTCGTTATCTGTTATCATTTAAATAAAGATTGTGAGCCCTCCTGGGACAATGTACCTGAATGTAACTCACCTTGGGCTACTACTGGAAAAGGTGTGAGCAAAATCCAAATAAATAAATAAATAAATAGATTGAACGTAAAAAAAAATAAACTTGGGGGTCAATAATCAGCTGGATTTTGCAAGTAATATACCCAGAATGCTCATTAGAATACTAATGAGCTCACTGTAATACATTTGCATGGAGTTCTCGGTAGATGCTAATGGCACATGCAAATGTATTACAATGAGCTCATTAGTATTCTAATGAGCATTCTGGGTGATGCATAGCTCCAGAGTGCCTAGCTTTACCAAGCAAATTTTACAGCTGCTCTGGAGCTGTGGGAGAGGAGGAAAGCACAAGCAAACAACTGCAAAGGCTGCCTGCTTGAGCTCCCTACCTCTCCCCTCCTGGCAACTCCCCCCCCCCAACCCTCCTGAAACAATTCCCTGGTGGTCCAGTGGACCCCACATGCCCCTATGCCTCCTGCCCCCCCCCCATGGTGCCCCCATACCTCCCAGCCCCCCAAAACAATTCTCTGGTGGTCCAGTGGACCCTGCACACCCATGCTTCCCACCCCCTGAAACAATTTCATGGTGGTCCAGTGGACCTAGACTGCACCCCCCACTCCCCAGCAGAGCTTTACCCTGGTGGTCTAGTGACCCCATCCCCTGCCCATACCTTAAAGAAGTTAGAGGCAGGAGGGCAGGAGCAACACCTCCTTCCTCAGGCACCTCTTCCAAAATGGCAGTGCCCAGCTCCTCCCCGGTGCATTCTGGGATGCACTAGGTGCGGCTAAGCACCATATCAGGAGTGTCCATGTTAGCTCTTATGTACAAGTGGTGCCTAATAAAGATTTGTATTCTACCCATCTGGCTGCAAGCATCTGCTCTGTTCACCCCTAAGCATTGCCATACAGGGACAGACCAAAAGTCTATCAAGCCCAGTATCCTGTTTCCAACAGTGACCAATCCAGATCACAAGTACATGGCAAGATCCAAAAAACATAAAATCAATTTTATTCTGCTTATCCCAGGTTTAAGTAGTGGATTTCCCAAGTCCATCATAATAATGGCTTATGGACCTTTCTTTTAGGAACTTGTCCAAACCTTTTTTAAAACCCTACTAGGCTAACCACTTTTACACATTCTCTAGCAATTCATTACAGAGTTTAATTACACATTGAGTGAAGAAATATATTCTCCGGTTTGTTTTAAATTTACTACTTAGTAGCGGAAAGAAGCGATTCACATCTATCCATTCCACTCCACTCCACTCATTATTTTATAGACTTCTATCATATCTCCCCTCAGACGTCTCTTCTCCAAGGTGAAGAGCCCTAGCCGCTTTAGCCTTTCCTCATATGGAAGTCATCCCATCCCCTTTATCCATTTTCATCACCCTTCTCTGTACCTTTTCTAATTCCACTATATCTTTTTGGAGGTGCACACAATATTTGAGATATGGTCGCACCATGGAGCAATAGAAAAGCATTATAATATTCTCAGTTCTGTTCTCCATTCCTTTCCTAATAATTCCTAATTTGCTTTCTTAGCTGCCACTGCATGCTGAGCAGAGGGTTGATGCAGGTTGCCACTTGGATATTTCCAATGTGATTTCATGCCACTAGTTCTTGATGGATTCAAGTCTGGTGACTGGGTTGGCCAACTGGGAATAGAGAACTTCTTATATTTCTATTAGTCAGCAACAGCTTTTGTTCCATGGCATGGGTATCGTCATCCTAGAATATGTAGTCATCTGGAAAAAATTTCTCTGCTGATGGTATCTTGCACTTCTGCAGTATCTTGATGTATTCCTTGGCATTTACCAAGCCAATGACAATTTGTAGACATCCCAACACCAGTTGCTGTCATGCAACCCCAAGCCATGATCTTTAATGAATGTTTGACATACACATTCAAATACTCTGGCTAGCATTCTTCACTTGGAAATTACCTTACCTATATGCAAGCCTGGTCTCCAAAAAGGCAGAAAGTGCTTTCATTACTGAAAAGTACCTTTTCACACATCTCGCAAGTTCATTGTACTTCCTCTGTGCCCCTGTCAACAAGTTTCTTCTTGCTTTATATCCTTTCAAACTACATTCTAGGCATCTTCTACCCACTGTAGATGAAAGGGAAAGGAAAATGGGACTTGATATACCGCCTTTCTGTGGGGGGTTTTTGCAACTACATTCAAAGCGGTTTACATAGTATATTCAAGTACTTACTTATGAAGAAACTGCTACTCCACATTTGTCAAATCATTACCTGAGTAGCTGAGGTGCAGCGAGCTTGTGGTCAGAATTATGTAACTGTGATTGGCTGAAGTTGAATCTACTTTTGCTACACTATCTGATTCAGCTCAACTTTACTATTCACTAAGTGGTGGACAATATAAATGTATATCCAAATTACAAAGCGACATATTTACTAAATGTTAGCACATGCTAACAGACATTAGTGTGCATTATCTGCCACTGTGCCCATGTTATTGCTATGGGTGCAGCAACAGATAGTTTATCTTAACACCCATTAGCAAATGTCAACATTTAGCTGCATTTGAAAGAGGAGTGAAGTGAACAGTGAAATATGTGGAGTGGAATTTTAGAAAGGACATCCAACTCAGAATATGGACATTCAAGTCTCTACATCAGATATAGATGTCCATTTCTCATGTAGTTTAGAACAGGATCTGCTGACATACAGCCTGTTCTAAAATACATGAGAAATGGACATCCAAGTACTGGCTACGTCCAGCATGAACATCCATTTTAAAAACTGATACATGCAAACTATGGCCCTCATGATCAAAAGCAAACTCTGGTGCTAGAGGCTGTTAACGCCATACTAGCGCCGGAGTTTGCAGCCGACCCATGATCAGAGCCCTCGAGCGCCTGAAAGAACGCACTCAAGGGCTCTTAGCGCAAGTAGCATGCAAATGCATGCTAAACAGGGCTCTTAGCGCAATTAGCTTGCAAATGCATGCTAATCAGCGCTTAACGCATTCATCCCCAATGATCAGCGTCCAGCGCGCCAAAGATTGGGTCGCTGGCCGCAGCAAAATCAACACCAGCTCCGAGCTGCCGTTAGACTTTGCGGATCATTGGGAAGGAATGGTGAGCCCTGTCCAGCATGCAGTTGCATGCTGGCAGGCCCCCGTTCCCCCCCAAAAGTGAACGCGAACAGGGGGCTGGAGGCAGGGCCATGCCTAGGGTCTCTAGCGCCCCCCTACAGACTATCAGTTGGCGCCCCCTCCCCCCCCCTCCCCCGTGAAAATGATCGCTCACCACTTGCCACACTGACAGGAATTGTCAGCAATATTCTTAGAAACAAATTGCTATACATTGCAAAATAAGATAGCAGATGTAAATTCTCAAAGTGGACATATTCCAAACACTAAAATGAAAATAAAATGATTTTTTTCTACCTTTGTTGTCTGGTGACTTTCTTTTTCTGATCATGCTGGCCCAGTATCTGATTCTGCTGCTATCTGTCCTCTTAACTCCGTTTCCAGAGCTTCCTTTCCATTTATTTCTTTACTTTCCTCCTTCATTTCTTGCTCTATATCCCCTGCCCCCTCCATTCATCCCTATCCAGCAATTCCCCTCTCTCCCTGAGCCCTCCAATCCATATCCATCCATGCCCATCTGTCCCCTGCCCCCTCCATTCTTCTCTATCCAGCAATTCCCCTCTCTCCCTGAGCCCTGCAATCCATATTCATCCATGCCCATCTGTCCCCTACCCCCTCCATTCATCCCTATCCAGCAATTCCCCTCTCTCCCTGAGCCCTGCAATCCATATCCATCCATGCCCATCTGTCCCCTGCCCCCTCCATTCATCTCTATCCAGCAATTCCCCTCTCTCCCATCCATGCTCCTCTCTCCCCTCCCATCCATGCTCCTCTCTCTCCCCTGCCCTCCCGCTCCCATGTCCCAACTGCTCACCCTCTTCTCCCCCCCCCCCCCAAGATCCCTTTCCTTTTTTTCTTTTAAATTTACCTCCATCCGGCAGCGCAGCGTCAGTGAAGGAGGCAGCGCTCCTGACGTCTCTAGCCAGCCTTCCCTTCGCTCAGTGTCCTGCCTTCTTCTGATGTCATTTCCTTGACGTCAGAAGAAGGCGGAACACTGAGCGAAGGGAAGGCTGGTTAGAGACATCGGGAGCACCGCCTCCTTCACTGACGCAGCGCTGCCGGACGGAGGTAAATTTAAAAGGAAAAAAAAGGAAAGGGATCTTGGGGGGGGGAGAAGAGGGCGGGCAGTTGGGACATGGGAGCGGGAGGGCAAGGTAAGCACGGTGCAGTGGCGGAACCCCCCAGAGGACAGCGCCCCCCTGCTGTGCTTACCTCGCTTACCGTGTTGGCACGGCCCTGGCTGGAAGTCCGGTGGGTCTCCAGCCCCCCCCCCCCCAAACCCTCAGAAAATGTCGTTGCCATCGCCGGCTAAACGCTCTCCCACCCTCCCACCCAGCGATGGGACCTCCAGTCCCCCCCGACGATCCCACCCCTTCCATGTTCAAGGAGGGCTGGAGATCCGGAGGGTCTCCAGCCCCCCCCCCAAACCCCCACAAAATGTCGTGGCCGCCGGCCAAACCAAACCCTCTCCCACCCTCTCACCCAGTGACAGGGGGAGGGCTGGAGGTCCGGTGGACCTCCGGTCCCCCCGACGATCCCACCCCTTCCATGTTCAAGGAGGGCTGGAGATCCGGAGGGTCTCCAGCCCCCCCCCCCCCAAACCCCCACAAAATGTCGTGGCCACCGGCCAAACCAAACCCTCTCCCACCCTCCCACCCAGCGACAGGGGGGTGGGTGCTGGAGGTCCGGTGGGACCACCCCACCGGACCTCCCCAACTCCTGCCCGCCAGCGTTCTTTCAATCCCTGGTGGTCCGTGGTGGGTGACAACCCCCCTCCCAGACCCCCTACCTTTTGTTGGAGGAGGGACGCAGCATGCCTGCCTCCCTCCTCTTCCAGTCAACGCCGCTTCAAAATGACAGCGCCCAGCCCCGCCCATTGCATCCTGGGATGCGCTGGGTGGGGCTACAGACAATGTAAGGGAGCGATGTTTGGGGGGGGGGCTGGTGACCCACCGGACCTCCAGCCCCCAGCAGGCTGTTTGACAGGTTTGGGCTATTGACAGCCCAGACCTGTCAAACAAATGCGGGAGGATTGTGCTGAGCGCATGCTCAGGCACAATTCTCCCGCACTTCAACATGATAATCAAAGATAATAGCGCTGCTTAGATTTGCATGCATTATCTTTGATCATTGATGCAGAAAAGCCCTGCGCTATCCCAGCGCTATTTTTAGGGCGCTGTTTGGAACAGCGCGGGGCTTTTGATCATCTGGGCCTATGTGTTCTGTTCCCGTTTGCATGGAGGTAGGCTGTTTGCTGTTTATATGCTAAGCATTGTTTTTAACAGTTTACATTGGCTGTACCTTTAATTAAGGTTGGTCCCTTGAACTACAAATTCCTATAATCTTATAGTCCTCTGTAACAGGCTCTTCCAGAGCACATGTCCAGTTCCCTGTGTGTTATGGGATTCTTTCTATCAGCTTGCCTTGTTCTCTGTGCTGGGCTAGTTGCCCCCCCCCCCCCCCCCTTCCCATTGGGTCTGTAACAGCTAGTCTGCAGTATTCTGTATAAACTGAAAACGCCTATGCTGTATTTTGCTGTATGAACTTCTTGAAGGTACTGTGACACTGTCAAAATTTTATCAGTGTAAAACTATAATCATCTCTGCTCAGCATGTTGTTGAATTACTCCCGGCTTCTCTCTTGTATGGAGAGAGAGCTGGTGGAGAACAGACTCCTAGTTTGCAAGGCAAAAACTCTTGTCCAGCACATGTGAACTGCAAGTTATTTTTCCTTGTTTGATTACTGCATTACAGAAGATTTTGGTTCAAGAGTTTTGAGTCTTCTCATAGTGATTTTCTATACTCTGTTTTAAGCTGCATGCCAATCACACCCAGTGAAAGGGCAGAACACTATGAATGGGGGAAAACAAGGGAACTGGATGTCAGTGTGACAGCATAGGAACATATATATTACAAAATGGCCACACAGATGTCTACGTGGAGTAGTCTAATGGTTAGAGCAACTGGCTAAGAACCTGAGCAAAGAGCCAGAGGTTGCCCATACAAATCCCACTGTAGCTGTTTTAGGGGCCCTTTTACTAAGCTGCGTAGGTGCCTACTTGCACCCAACGCATGTCATTTCGGAGTTGCCGCCTGACTACCACGTGGCCCATGCGGTAATTTTATTTTTTACCCACGTCTGCTAGGCGCGCCATAAAATATATTTTATTTTCTGGCATGCACCGAAAATCGGGCAGTAACTCCGACTTGATGCATGTAGGTGATTTCTACAATGGCTGGAGGTAAGGTCTCAGACCTAAAATGGACACGCGTCAATTTTTATTTTGCTGCATGTTCATTTTCAGCAAAAATTTTTAAAAGGCTTTTTTTACAGGTGAACTGAAAAATAGATCTGTGTGCATCCATAACACGCGCCTACTCTACTGCAGCCCATTTTTCAGCACATCTTTGCAAAAGGACCCCTTCATTTTCTTCTTTTTCAAATTTTTTTTTTTTTAAATCGTAAGCCCTCCAGGGAGAGAAAAATACCTACTATGACTTCCCCTACTCCCTCCAGTAGTGAACTGCTCAATCGGAGCACCGTTCTGTAACCTGGACATGCTAAGTTCCAGGTCTAAGTGCAGACCTCCATCGTTTTGGACATAGACACCCTTTCCCCTTCTGCAATTGGAGTTCAATGTCCATCTTTTTGGCCCATCCAAAATAAGCCCGGACTACACCCCTTTGCCATAAGGACATGCTGCAGTTTTAGATGTCCATATCCTGACTTTATTAAATTGGTTTTGGAGTCCATACTACTACTAATCATTTCTATAGCAAAACTAGATATACACAACGCTGTATATATTATATGCAGGTACTTTCTCTGTCCCTAGAGGGCTCACAACCTAAGTTTTTTGTACCTGGGGCAATGGAGGGTTAAGGGCCCCTTTTACTAAGGGGACCTTGGCGCATGTGAAAAACACACTGATACCAGCGCCGGCCCCCTTTTGCCACAGCTTGGTAAAAGGGGCCCTAAGTGACTTGCCCAAGGTCACAAGGAGCTACAGTGGGAATCAAACCCAGGTCACCAGGATCAAAGCCCACTGCACTAACCATTAGGTCACTCCTCCATGCAATATGGATATCTAAATGCTGGGTTTCAGGAATAGAGCTTCTAAAATAACTGCCATAATGAATGATGTTCCATCATAACATCTACAGTTATGTGACAAACGACATACTGAAGCTTCAAAACAGCATTTAAGGCTGCTTATTCCAGACTTTTGTACACCACTGTGAATGCAGTCATTCTGAAACACATATCAGTGTGACTTGTAGTTTTGAAAGTCATTACTGAAAAAGGGGAAAACGAGAACTGCATAGCTTAGTCTTTTTTGTGAGGTGTAGTCAAATTCAACAACTGTTATATCAGATCAATTGAGCCCACACAGCCTAAATACATAAGTACATAAGTATTGCCATACTGGGAAAGACCAAAGGTCCCTCGAGCCCAGCATCCTGTTTCCAACAGTGGCCAATCCAGGTCACAAATACCCGGCAAGATCCCAAAAATGTACAAAACATTTTATACTGCTTATCCCAGAAATAGTGGATTTTCCCCAAGTCCATTTAATAACGGACTATGGACTTTTCCTTTAGGAAGCCGTCCAAACCTTTTTTAAACTCCGCTAAGCTAACCACCTTTACCACATTCTCTGGCAACGAATTCCAGAGTTTAATTACACGTTGAGTGATGAAAAAGTTTCTCCGATTCATTTTAAATTTACTACATTGTAGCTTCATCGCATGACCCCTAGTCCTAGTATTTTTGGAAAGCGTGAACAGACGCTTCACATCTACCCATTCAACTCCACTCATTATTTTATAGACCTCTATCATATCTCCCCTCAGCCGCCTTTTCGCCAAGCTGAAGAGCCCAACCTACTTAGGGGCCCTTTTACTAAGCAGCACTAAAAAATGGCCTGTGCTATCCCCAGTGCAGGTCTTTCCTGCACGCTAAGGCCACTTTTAGTACCGCTGGGAAATGGTTGATTTTTTTATTTCAGCAATAACGGCCTTGCGCTAATTTTCCCATTAGCACATGAGCCCTTACCCACACCTATTTTGTAAGTGGTAAGGGTTCATGCACTAACCACATGCTAATTGGTTAGTGCACAGCAATGTAACTGTGCTAACCGATTAGCGCAGAACATGCCTACTCTCTGCCCCCAGACCCACCCCAGCTGTAAAAAATAGATACTATATTTTAGTGTATGAGTAGTGCATGCACATGCAAAAGCTACCGTGGTAAGCCTGAGTGCACCTGCCTGCGGTGGTACATTTTAACTTGTGGTAAGCACAGGTTAGTGCTTAACACAGCTTAGTAAAAGAGCTCCTTAATTACCAAGAGAAAAAGCTATAAAACCTTACCCAATATAGGACCTTGGATAACTTCTTTGACAAATTGTAAGCTTTTTTAACCATTTTTTAAAACTTTTAAGCATTTTGCTATGAATTTGTTGCTCACAGGCAAAAAAGAGAAAAAAAAAGTCCAGTGGTTTTAGTTATCAAAAAATCTGGAAAGAAACGAAGAAGCCCATGGTGAGCCTGCATAAGTTCAAGAAGAATTCTCAACCCCAGAAGGAGAAGCCAAATGACTGCATCATCATCCAGCAGCCCAATTAACAGCTGAGACTGAACATTCACATCACCCCTTAGCACCCCCTATAGATCAGACCTCCCTATCTGTTGCCCCTTCCCAACTAAGCAAACAATAAAGAACTTTTGCTTTCCTATGAATTTTTGTAGTTCTTTTCTGTTGCTTTCGTGTAGTTGTAAACCGCTTTGGTTTATGTTATAAAAGGTGGTATATTAGGGTATCAATAAACTATAGTAAACTAAACTAAGCAAACAAAACTAGAGGGTGACTGAAATTGAAACTGTCCCACCTCCCCTTCAGCAGACAGTGGGTCCCCCAGGGCTGCCCACCCCCTGACCACAGACTCTGCCCTCCCACCACTCAAAGACCCTCCCCGGGCCTACCTTTAGGAGCTCTAGTGGCCTCCTTGGGGCAAAAGTGATTCCCAGTCACTCCTGCCCATGCCGGCTCCAATCTCAAAATGGCTGTGACATGACTGCCAAGGGAAGTTGCGGCAGCCTTTTTGACTGCAGAGCCAGCATGGGCAGAAATGACTCAGGACTACTCTTGCCCTGAAGAGGCCACTAGGCCAACAGGGCTTCTAAACGTAGACCTGGGGAGGGCCTTTGGATGGTAGGAGGGCCTTTGGGTGATGGGAGGGCCTTTGTTTGGTGGAAGGGCAGTGGGCAAATAATGGTAATGGGAGTGAGGGGAGTTTCAGTTTCAGCTGAAAATGTACTAGCATTTTTGGCCAAAACCAAAGCATGGTTGAACCCAGATTCTAGGCCGGTTTTGGCGCCAAAGCCAAAACTGAACCTGAAATTTGGTTGGCCTCTAGTCAAAACCACACCTATAACAGCCCTTTATTGCAGGATAGCTCTGCAAACACTACATCACAAAATGATTTAGGGGTCCTTTTACTAAGCTGTGGTAAGAAATGGTCTTAGCACTCCCTTTCGCATGCCTTTCCCATGTGCTAAGGCCATTTTTACCAGAGTCGTAAAAATACCTTATTTCAATTTTTTTCATTAATGACTGTGTACTAATGTTGCCATTAGGGTGAAGGCATTTTCAAAAATTACCACAAGAGCACTTACTGACACCTGCTTTGTAGGTGGTAAGGGCTCCCACATTAACGTGCCCTAACCAGTTAGCATGTGGTAATGTAGATGCACTAACTGGTTAGTGCAGAAATGTCCACTTTTCACCCTTAACACACACCCTCAAAAAGATACAAGAAATATTTAGTGTGTGGTTGGCGCACACACAAAGCAAAACTAATGCCCTTCATTAGGCCATTTTTGCTGCGTAAGGTGTGCATTAGCACCTAACGCAGCTTAATAAAAGGGCCCCTTAATTTTTCCATTGGATTCTCTCAGCTCCATAAAGGTTGCAAATTCCTCTACAGCAATTATCTTTTCTCCTTCTCATACTGTAGGAACAATAGCATTTTTATATTCCTATGGGTGTCTCTAGCATTAGAGCAAGTTACTAAAAATGCTAACGCACCTTAGTAAACAGGGGCCTTAGAGTTTTCTGAAAGGTTAGTGTTCTTCAGAAGGGGCACTTGATACTAGATTCCTATGAATAATTATAGAAAGTTATTATTATTATTATTAATTGGGATTTATTAACTGCCTTTATGAAAAGATTCACCTAAGGTGGTGAATATCCTATCCTATATAATAAAAAGCACCTCCAACGTTCTGAAGCTGACTCCGTGCCACTTAAACCTTGAGCCATTCGTGCTCTCCATCTGATGAATTGATGTCGGTACTTCCTGGTATGTCATCAGCGACACTAACCAACCACAAGAAAGCAACACACCCCAAACAGCGTGCCCGAACATCAACGACAAACAACCGCCGTGAAGAACAGCGCAGGTAAAGCACAGAAAACAACCTTGCTGACACACTAGAAAACAGCCCCCCCCCCGGTGCTTTGTCACTCGCCCCTCCCGAGATGCCACTGGACCACGTCCCCCAGCAACAGACACCCTCATCCGACTTCAGACACCCGCCCTCTACTCTCATACTTCGGACCTCCCCCTCCTCCCCGACGACAGACTCCCTCCCGAATCGGCATTAAATTCATCCATACTCTCCGCCCTCCCGTCACAACACGCCTCCGGACATAGAGGACCCCATCCTCTCCCCCCGTGCTCAAGGGTCGTCGTCCCTCCGTAACATCCTACCTCACACTTGCAGGCACCCTCCATCGACGGTGTTACGGCGAATGGCAGCAGCAGTCCAAAGCGTTCCGAGTCTACACGTAACAACGACAATGAAGATGAATCCCCCCTCCCCACCCCCCACAAAAAAACACACACAGACCCACCTCCAAAACCCATGCAAAACCCTATAAGTTCAAAAAAAACACTTCCTCCAACTTTGACAGCACAACACAAAAAAACCCAGCAACAACACGGACACAACCCACTCCACCCCTCAACAAACGCTGACCCCCCTCCATACACCCTCACATTTCACCAACCACGGACCCCCCCCCCCCCCCCCCCCCCGTCATTGACAGACACGAACACACACACACAATACCACAGAAGCATACACATTCCACTGCAAACACCCTGCAACGATAACCACCCTCAAAGCCACACACCACTTCATCCCACTTTGCCAGCACGGCACATCCCCCAAACCCCCCTCCCCCCCAAACCAACATTTAACACAAAAAAATCACAAAAACAATGACACACCTCCGACCTCCAAATACACCCCACCCTCAGTCACTTACACACACACACACAAACTGACCCTGTGACACAAACACACACAATGTAGCTCCGTGACACACATGATCTTTCATACGCCCCCTTCCCCCCAAAAAAACCACAGAAGATGCACAAGGATAGATGCACACTCAATCTCTCTCTCTCTCTCTCTCTCTCTCTCTCTCTCTCACTCTATATCATCCCTGCAACAATAACCACCCTCAAAGCCACACACCACTTCATCCCAATTTGCCAGCAAGGGACATCCCGCTAACCTCCCCCCACAACACCAACATTTAAAACAAAAAAAAACAACAACACACTAATACAAGCCACCAACAACACGGCCAACCCACCACCCCCAAAAACCAACAAACGTGGAACACCCTCCAAGCCAATTGCCACACCCTCTCACAGCAGCTTCCACAACCCACCCTCCCCTACCAGCCACTGTGAGACATACACACAATAACACAAAAACACAGACACTAGCAACCAACCTCCCAGTCCACCCCACCCTCTCTCACTTTCACACACACACAAACACTCTCTGTGAAACACACACAGGCACACTCTCTGTGTCACACACACAGTGAAGCAGAGTTAAAGATCACAAAACACGCCCCCTCCCAAACATATGCCCCCCACACTCAGGCACATCAAAATAACAAGACACCTGCAAATCTAAGACAAAAACAATAAAACACAACAGCCAACCCCTCCATGTTCACCAGACGTCCCCCCCCCCCCCCCACCCACTACATCCTACAATGGGGATGGGACGACTTCCCTATGAAGAAAGACTAAGGAGGCTAGGGCTATTCAGCTTGGAGAAGAGACGGCTGAGGGGAGACATGATAGAGGTATATAAAATAATGAGTGGAGTGGAATAGGTGGATGTGAAGCATCTGTTCACGCTTTCCAAAAATACTAGGACTAGGGGGCATGCGATTAAACTACAGTGTAGTAAATTTAAAACAAATCGGAGAAACGTTTTCTTCACCCAACGTGTAATTAAACTCTGGAATTCATTGCTGGAAAATGTGGTGAAGGCGGTTAGCTTAGCAGAGTTTAAAAAGGGGTTGGATGGTTTCCTAAAGGACAAGTCCATAAACCGCTACTAAACGGACTTGGAAAAATCCAAAATTCCAGGAATAACATGTATAGAATGTTTGTATGTTTGGGAAGCTTGCCAGGTGCCCTTGGCCTGGATTGGCCGCTGTCGTGGACAAGATGCTGGGCTTGATGGACCCTTGGTCTTTTCTCAGTATGGCATTACTTATGTACTTATGTACAAATACAATAACAAAACTACCAACACTACATAAACACAAAAATTAAAAAATGAAATTGCATATAACACAAAAATGTCAATTATTCATTACCAACACAACACAATTATACTAAAAATCCCTTTCAAAACATTCATTGCAGAAAACAAATACCTTGCTAGCGCCCATTTCATTGCTCTCAGAAACGGGCTTTTTTACTAGTCTACTATAATAAAAAGCACCTCCAACGTTCTGAAGCTGACTCCGTGGCAGTGAAGGGTTGTAGGGTTCGTACTGCCTGTAACGCTGTATCCATCTCCTGTTGTGACGTTAGCATACTTCCTGTTTCGTCACACGTGACGTCACACGCATGAGGGTGTCATCGTCCCTCCCTTCCTCCGTCCCTCCCTCCCTTCCAGTTCCAGGCCCCCTCCCTCTGATTTTTAAAAGTCATCTTCACTTACCAAGTCAGGGTTACGGCGGACGGCAGCAGCAGCGGTAAAACGCGTGCAGGCTCGGCCCTTCTCTCTCTCTCAGCTGTGGTCCTGCCCTCGCGGAAACAGAAAATGAGGGCGGGACCACAGCTGAGAGAGAGAGAAGGGCTGGGCCTGCATGCCTTTTACCACTGCTGGCGGCCGACATAACCCCAACGAGGTAAGTGACGATGACTTTTAAAATTCGTAGGGAGGGGGCCTGGAACTGGAAGGGAGGGAGGGAGGGATGACGAACCTGGAATTGGGAGGGAGGGAGAGACAGGGGGAGGGGCCCTGAAACTCGGAGGGAGGGAGGGAGGGGGGACTCTGAAACTCGGAGGGAGGGAGGGAGGGGAGACCCTGAAACTTGGAGGGAAGGGTGGACCCTGAAACTCGGAGGGAGGGATCCTGAAACTCGGAGGGAGGGGAAGACCCTGAACTCTGAGGGAGGGAGGGGATGACCCTGGAGCGGAGGGAGGGAGGGAGGGAGGGAGGGGGGACGACCCTGGAACTTGGAGGGAAGGAGGGGGACGACCCTGGAACTCGGAGGGAGGGGGCGCCCCTGGCACACACTCTCAATCTCACACACACACTCTCTCTCTCTCACAGATACACTCACACCCAGTCTCACTCTCTCTCTGTTACACACACACACACTCGCACATTCACTCTCGCTCTCACACACAGTCACTCTCACACACACTATCTCAAACACACACACTCCGAGGAAAACCTTGCTAGCGCCTGTTTCATTTCTTCCAGAAACGGGCCTTTTTTCCTAGTATTGTATACTAGTAAAAAAGGTCCGTTTCTTAACGCAATGAAATGGGCGCTAGCAATGTAATGAGTTCCTGCCATTAATGTTTCCACGGTTGTATTCTGAATATAATTGTTGTTTACATATGTAAGATTTCTTTATATACAATATTTTTTGTGTAAACTGTGTTACAATGTGGTAAAAGTTTTCCTTGTTCAGACCCTTCAATCAGTTTAACAATCAAATCAGAAGAGCTCCTTACTCATGAGAATGCAACATACAGATGCCCATGTGAGAGACTGAGAGTGACAGTGTGTTTTACAGACAGTGTAAGAGAGAGATACACAGAGTGATTGAGTGTGTGTGATGTCTGTCTGTGTGTGTGTGAGTGACAAAGTGATTAAATGTTTGTCTTCCCTTCCGTTCTGTGCACTTGCCTCCACTGATGTTCGTACCTCCCTGTATATGATTGTTTGTTAGAGATTCAATTCACTCCACTTCCCTCCTCCAAGTTCTGTTCCATCTGATTGGTTCTTCGTTGACAGTGAGAGCCAATGAAATGCTGAACTACAGACTTATGAACCCTACACTGCCACAGTGCCACGGAGTCAGCTTCAGAATGTTGGAGGTGCTTTTTATTATATAGGATTACTAGTACTTATCATTTCTATAGCATGACTCTATATACTCAGTGCTGTACAAGTTATGGTGCCTTTTTACAAAGTGGCTAAAAGGGAAGTACTAGGCAGTAGTTCCCAACCCCTGTGTGCACCATTTCCAGCACTACAAAAATATATATATTTTTTTGTAGCGCCGGTGTGTACCCAGCGGTAATCAGGCAGTGCCACGTGCTGCCCGGTTACCACTAGGGTAGTGCGGGAGCCCTTACCGCCACCTCAATGGGTAGTGGTAAGTGCTCCCACCCAAAATGGGCACACGCCAAGTGCTTCACTTGCCGCGCATCCATTTCTTTTTTTTTTTAAACCTGCCTTTTACCCGCTGCGGTATAAGGGGTCCTCGGTGTGTGTCAAAAACATGCACCAGCAGGCCCCCTTTTGTTGCAGCTTTGTAAAAGGACCCCCTATATGCAGGTACTTTCTCTGTCCCTGGTGGGCTCACAATCTAACGTGGTTTTTGTACCTTGGACAATGGAGGGTTAAGTGACTTGCCCAGGGTCACAGGGAGATGCAGTGGGAACTGAACACAGTTTCTCAGGATCCCAGCTTACTGCACTAACCATTAGGCTACTCCTCCACTCCCAAGAGAAATCTTAGAAGATTCAGATTTTTTTTCTCCAGATCTCTCAGAAAACCTCTGAATCTTTTTTGGGGATTGATTAATCACAGCCTGGACCAAACCACATGGTCCTGTGGATTGTCTTCTGGGTTTGGCTTTAGTTTTTCTTCTATTCATGCTTCTAAACATTGCCTAGGACCTAAATTCAGCTGCCCTCACTTTTGTCTCAAATAATGGCAAAAATAGCTGTTGATGCCTGCATCTATCTATAATCAGATGCCCACTGCCACAACACTTCAAAGATGAAAAATAAGGCTGGTTTAATTATTAAGTGGCAATCAGTTTCCACAAATTAGAGGGATTGGTTGTAAGGGTTAGGGATTTAACAAATAATTTAAAGTTTCCTAGATGTAGGCAGACAGATGGATGATTATCTTTCACAATCTAGACTGCAGGAAAGCATCTACTCTCAGGGGGTAGTTTTCTACCAGTCCATGTAAATGAAATGTTTGAGCATGCAGACTTTCCAGATTTTTCTTGTAAATGCACATGCGTACTTTTGCTTTGAAAATTATCTCAGTAATACTATGCATACATGTTTACACCTGTTGTCTGGTGCTCATAAGATTTATGGGTTAAAATACAGGCACTTAAATTCAAACCCTTCTCCAATACCACCCTCATGAATGCTTCCTCATACAACAAGTATGTTTATACAGGCTGTACATACAGACGTGCACTTACATATAGGGTAGATAATTTTATAAAAGCACTGCTCTATCTGAGAAACTGACTTTCAAAATTACCTTCCCTACTGAGAGTATCAGAAAAACAGAGAAACCTGAAATTTAGCAATTTGACTGCTGTGTTCTTGCCTGTACTTTCTGCTTTTAGCTGAATACAAATAATGCATATTTAAATACCTTTTCTGATGTTTTAGTTTTGCAAGACTGACCTGGATTTAGCAGATCTCTATATGAAAAATTTTAATGTTTTACCTAAAAACAGAAAAATGACTTTAGGATTGATAAAAAGAGAGCACTATGAGCTATTGGTCCTGCAGGACACTGGACAATGCACCCATGTCTTAATAGTTCATGTACATGATCTTTTTGGAGGATTATTTAAAAAGCATCACAGCCTCCTAAGAGTCTGACTTGACAACAATAAATTGGTTATAGGGTAAACTAAATGGAGAGCAATCAGCATTTTCATTGCAATTAACCTGTTCTAAAAGAAGCAATTGAGCTGCTTTTCTGTTTTTGTTTATTTGGATGCTTGATCTACCGCCTTTCACAACAAATCAAAGCGGTGTACAACACTAAATAGAAATTGGAAAGGAACGCCAATTTTTCATAGGGCAGAAGAAATAAAACGAAAGATGTGAAAAGGGGGAATAGATCAAGAAGGGGCAGGGGCAGAGAGACAACTGAATGCCTGCTAAAACCTGCAACATGGGACTACACAGTGGGCGTGAAAATTAAGGAAATGCCAAAGAAAATAAATGGAAAATACAGAGACAGCGGAAATGAGGGAACGAAAGCTCAGATCTCAGAGCAGAGGGTAAAGAATTCTAGAGAGAAGGAGCCAAGTAAAAGAAAGCAGAATGGTGAGTGGAATCGAGACGGGCACTGTGAAGGGGTGGCATAGAAAAATGAGAGTCAAATGCTGAATGAAGAACACACATGGGGCAGTAGGGAATAATAAGGTTGGTCAAATAAAGAGGGAAATTTAGACGTAAGGCCTTGTAAGTGATGGTCAAGACCTTATAAATGATGCAAGAAATATTTTTTGAATGTATCTTTATTGAATCAGCCAGATAACAATAGTCACAAGACTGGTATCAAGTAATTTTTGTTTCTATATGACATCCTCCCAACCCATCCCTCGTCCACCCAACCCCCCCCCCCCCCTTCCTTATTCCCAGCTATCCAATCCAATATCCCAGATCTGGTGGTTTCTTATCCAGCCCTGAGAAACAAACAATAGAGGGTGTCTTTTACTTAGGCGCGCTAGCGTTTTTAATGCACACTAAAAATAGGCATGACCTAAATGTTAAAGATGCCCATAGGAATACATTGGTGATTGGTGTCTCCAGTGTTTAACATGTGCTTATTTTTAGCGTGCACTAAAAACACCAGCGCACCATAATAAAAGACCCCCTGAATGAGCAGTATAACAAGAGCTTAACAATTCAAAAGCCAGCTGTGAATGCTATGATATGAGGCTTTAAAGGGAGCCAGTGATGTTCTTTCAGAAATTGGGTTACTTGATCATAATGTCGGGCATGAGAGAGAATAGCAGTGTTCTGTACTGTCTGGAGTTTACGAAATGAAATATCAGGAAGGCTGGCATAGATGATGTTACAGTAATCCAGTTTTGTGGCAACCATGGCATAGAGTAATATAGCACAAATTTCATCAGTTAGGTACGGCCGAAGGGAGCATATCAGTCAGAGAGCAAAAACAATTCCTGACGGTAGCAGCAATATGAAGGGAGAAAATTAGGGCGCTGTCAAAGTGGACACCAAGGTATTTAAAGGAATCTACCAGTTGAATGGGAGCCCTATGAATGGCAGAAGTCAGGATAAAGTTGTTCAGTTACTAAGCCAAGTTACCAGAAACAAGATTATAAATAGCCAGGGGAATTTAAGACTCAAATATATAAAACTCTTTGGAGACCAGGCAGAACATCACTAAATAAGCAATTATGAGTGACAAAAAGGAGACAGGGAAGGCTTTTAGCTTATAACCAGCCAAATATCAACAACTTTCTAAAAATGTATGAAGGATCCAGCCACAATATAGAAAGTCAGTACTGAATCATCAACAATTTTTAGACTTGTTTCAAAAAAGTGATAGTGCTCATTGTTGAAGCAATGTCCATCTTTCTGCTTGTTGGTCCATCTGACCCAAACACATAGAAGATATGTGCATGTGCAGCAGTGCACGCAGTATATCAAGTAGAAATAGCTGTGCAAGCAATATGTCACTGGAGCTGGGACCATATGGAGCATATCAAATGGTAATGGGATTCTCTAACCCCATCAACAGGAGGAAAATGTTCCACCCACCAGTACAGAGCTGGCCTGGGTTCCGGTTATTTTCTTGCCTCCAGCATGATGATAAGAATTTTAAAAAGAAGAACTCCCCCCCCCCCCCCCCCTTCAGCATTTTTCTTCATCCAGTAGTGAATAGTTAACAAAAAAAGGGGGAGGATCCCCACAGGAAGCTTTCTCTTCTTCCTGCAGCCAATAAGAATAAACAAGTGGGAAAAGCATTAGAACCAGTGGCGTAGCTATGGGGGACCATGGGGGCCTGGGCCCCCCCAAACTGGATCTGTGTCCCTGGTTTGGTTGGCGGAGTCCCCAACCCCTGCCAGCTGAAGCATTTTTTTCAGCATTGATCTCCAGTGCCACCATATTTCCTGCCCTGCTCTTATTTCCCCTCACATCCGGCATGCTTAATTTCATTAAAATGAGCATGCCGGACATGATGTGATGGGAAGAGAGAGCAGGACAGGAAATGCAGGGGCACCGGAGACCAGAGCTGGAAAACACACTTCAGCTGGTGGGGGTTGGGGACCTCCACAAGCCAAGGCATGTGTGGCGGCGGCAGCGGTGCTTCAGCTGGTGGGGGTTGGGGACCCCTGCCAGCCAAGGTATGTGCAGCAGCAGCGGCAGGGTGGCGGTGGATGGGGGCAGCAAGGTGGGGGGTGGTGAGGAGGCAGACTAAAATGTGCCCCCTCACTTTGGGCTCTGGCCCCCTCCCACCTCGAGGTCTGGCTATGCCCCTGATTAGAACATAAAAACATAATCATTGTCATACTGGGATAGACCGAAAGACCATCAAGCCCAGTATGCTGTTTCCAACTGTGGCCAATCTAGCCACAAGTACCTGGCAAAGATCCCAGAACAGCAAATATGCTAATATGCTCCGCCCCATCCTTTGCCCCCCCAAATGAAACAGTCAAACTACGCCCATGTTGGTAAGTCTGTCATGTATCCTGGGACTACGCCATACATGATTTTGTGGACTAAGGTGCAGATTTTGAAGATGATCCGTTCTTTGATTGGGAGCCAATGCAGCTTTTCTCGGAGGGGTTTGGCACTTTCATAAGTACATAAGTACATAAGTAGTGCCATACTGGGAAAGACCAAAGGTCCATCTAGCCCAGCATCCTGTCACCGACAGTGGCCAATCCAGGTCAAGGGCACCTGGCACGCTCCCCAAACGTAAAAACATTCCAGACAAGTTATACCTAAAAATGAGGAATTTTTCCAGTCCATTTAATAGCGGTCTATGGACTTGTCCTTTAGGAATCTATCTAACCCCTTTTTAAACTCCGTCAAGCTAACCGCCCGTACCACGTTCTCCGGCAATGAATTCCAGAGTCTAATTACACGTTGGGTGAAGAAAAATTTTCTCCGATTCGTTTTAAATTTACCACACTGTAGCTTCAACTCATGCCCTCTAGTCCTAGTATTTTTGGATAGCGTGAACAGTCGCTTCACATCCACCCGATCCATTCCACTCATTATTTTATACACTTCTATCATATCTCCCCTCAGCCGTCTCTTCTCCAAGCTGAAAAGCCCTAGCCTTCTCAGCCTCTCTTCATAGGAAAGTCGTCCCATCCCCACTATCATTTTCGTCGCCCTTCGCTGTACCTTTTCCAATTCTACTATATCTTTTTTGAGATACGGAGACCAGTACTGAACACAATACTCCAGGTGCGGTCGCACCATGGAGCGATACAACGGCATTATAACATCCGCACACCTGGACTCCATACCCTTCTTAATAACACCCAACATTCTATTCGCTTTCCTAGCCGCAGCAGCACACTGAGCAGAAGGTTTCAGCGTATCATCGACGACGACACCCAGATCCCTTTCTTGATCCGTAACTCCTAACGCGGAACCTTGCAAGACGTAGCTATAATTCGGGTTCCTCTTACCCACATGCATCACTTTGCACTTGTCAACATTGAACTTCATCTGCCACTTGCACGCCCATTCTCCCAGTCTCGCAAGGTCCTCCTGTAATCGTTCACATTCCTCCTGCGACTTGACGACCCTGAATAATTTTGTGTCATCGGCGAATTTAATTACCTCACTAGTTATTCCCATCTCTAGGTCATTTATAAATACATTAAAAAGCAACGGACCCAGCACAGACCCCTGCGGGACCCCACTAACTACCCTCCTCCACTGAGAATACTGGCCACGCAATCCTACTCTCTGCTTCCTATCTTTCAACCAGTTCTTAATCCATAATAATACCCTACCTCCGATTCCATGACTCTGCAATTTCTTCAGGAGTCTTTCGTGCGGCACTTTGTCAAACGCCTTCTGAAAATCCAGATATACAATATCAACCGGCTCCCCATTGTCCACATGTTTGCTTACCCCCTCAAAAAAATGCATTAGATTGGTGAGGCAAGACTTCCCTTCACTAAATCCGTGCTGACTTTGTCTCATCAGTCCATGTTTTTGTATATGCTCTGCAATTTTATTCTTAATAATAGCCTCCACCATCTTGCCCGGCACCGACGTCAGACTCACCGGTCTATAATTTCCCGGATCTCCTCTGGAACCTTTCTTAAAAATCGGAGTAACATTGGCTACCCTCCAGTCTTCCGGTATTACACTCGATTTTAGGGACAGATTGCATATTTCTAACAGTAGCTCCGCAAGTTCATTTTTTAGTTCTATTAATACTCTGGGATGAATACCATCAGGTCCCGGTGATTTACTACTCTTCAGCTTGCTGAACTGACCCATTACATCCTCCAAGGTTACAGAGAATTTGTTTAGTTTCTCCGACTCCCCCGCTTCAAATATTCTTTCCGGCACCGGTGTCCCCCCCAAATCCTCCTCGGTGAAGACCGAAGCAAAGAATTCATTTAATTTCTCCGCTACGGCTTTGTCCTCCTTGATCGCCCCTTTAACACCATTTTCGTCCAGCGGCCCAACCGACTCTTTGGCCGGTTTCCTGCTTTTAATGTATCTAAAAAAGTTTTTACTATGTATTTTGCTTCCAACGCTAATTTCTTCTCAAAGTCCTTTTTTGCCCTCCTTATCTCCGCTTTGCATTTGGCTTGGCATTCCTTATGATCTATCCTGTTACTTTCAGTTGGTTCTCTTCTCCACTTTCTGAAGGATTGTTTTTTGGCTCTAATGATTTCCTTTATCTTACTGTTTAGCCACGCCGGCTGACGTTTAGTCTTTTTTCCCTTTTTTCTAATACGTGGAATATATTTGTCCTGAACCTCCAGGATGGTGTTTTTAAACAGCATCCACGCCTGATGCAAGTTTTTTACTCTGCGAGCTGCTCTTTTCAGTCTTTTTTTCACCATTTTTCTCATTTTGTCGTAATCACCCTTTCTATAGTTAAACGCTAGCGTACTTGATTTCCTAGTTTCACTTCCTTCAATGCCAATATCAAAACCGATCATATTATGATCACTGTTATCAAGCGGCCCTCGTATCGTTACCCCCTGCACTAGATCATGAGCACCACTAAGGACTAAGTCTAGTATTTTTCCTTCTCTTGTCGGCTCCTGAACTAGCTGTTCCATGAAGCTGTCCTTGATTTCATCAAGAAATCTTATGTCCCTTGCGTGTACAGATGTTACATACCCCAGTCTATATGCGGGTAATTGAAATCCCCCATTATTATTGTGTTGCCCAGTTTGTTTGCGTCCCTGATTTCCTTTAACATTTCCGCATCCGTCTGTTCGTCCTGGCCAGGCGGACGGTAGTACACTCCTATCACTATCCTTTTCCCCTTTGCACATGGAATTTCAATCCACAGTGATTCCAAGGAGTGTTTTGCTTCCTGCAGAATTTTCAATCTATTTGATTCAAGGCTCTCGTTAATATACAATGCTACCCCTCCACCAATCCGATTCACCCTATCACTACGATATAATTTGTACCCCGGTATGACAGTGTCCCACTGGTTATCCTCCTTCCACCAGGTCTCAGAGATGCCTATTATATCTAATTTTTCATTTAGTGCAATATATTCTAACTCCCCCATCTTATTTCTTAGGCTCCTGGCATTCGCATATAGACATTTCAAACTATGTTTGTTGTTCCTAAGTACATCATGCTTAGTACTTGACAGTATTAATTGGCAATCTTTTGTCTGATTTTTATTGTTATTTAAAGATACCCGATCTACTACAATCTCTTTTGCAACCTCACTATCAGGATACTCTATCTTCCCTGTTATGGTGATATCTTTGAAAGATACCTTATCCCGAACCATGCTCTTTTGAGCGACTGTCGGCCTTCCCCCCATTTCTAGTTTAAAAGCTGCTCTATCTCCTTCTTAAACGCCGATGCCAGCAGCCTGGTCCCACTCTGGTTAAGATGGAGCCCATCCTTTCGGAATAGGCTCCCCCTTCCCCAGAATGTTGCCCAGTTCCTAACAAATCTAAAGCCCTCCTCCCTGCACCATCGTCTCATCCACGCATTGAGACTCTGGAGCTCTGCCTGTCTCTTGGGCCCTGCGCGTGGCACAGGTAGCATTTCAGAAAATGCTACCCTGGAGGATCTGGATTTCAGCTTTCTACCTAAGAGCCTAAATTTTGCTTCCAGAACCTCTCTCCCACATTTTCCTATGTCATTGGTACCCACATGTACCAAGACAGCGGACTCCTCCCCAGCACTATCTAGAATCCTATCTAGGTGACACGTGAGGTCCGCCACCTTCGCACCAGGCAGGCAAGTCACCAGGCGATCCTCACGTCCACCAGCCACCCAGCTATCTATATGCCTAATGATCGAATCACCAAGTACAACAGCTGTCCTAACCTTTCCCTCCCGGGCAACATTTGGAGATATATCCTCGGTGCGAAAGGATAATACATCCCCTGGTGGGCAGGTCCTGGCTACAGGAGTACTTCCTACTTCACCAGGGTGATGCTCTCCTTCTAGGAGACCTCCCTCCTCCAAGGTAGCACAGGGGCTACCTGACTGGAGGTGGGACTTCTCTACAACATCCCTGTAGGTCTCCTCTATGTACCTCTCTGTCTCCCTCAGCTCCATCAAGTCTGCTACTCTAGCCTCAAGGGAACGGACACGTTCTCTGAGAGCTAGGAGCTCTTTGCATCGGGCACACACATATGACACCTCACCAATTGGGAGATAATCATACATGTGACACTCAATGCAAAAGACTGGATAGCACCCCTCTCGCTGCTGGACTGCTGACTCCATCTTAGTGTTTTTGAGTTTTTCCGTAATTTAAAACTTGCTAAAGTATTAAGGATATCAGCCTATCACTAACTTACAGTTCCTCCTTTAAACCCCAATCTTCAAGTTCCGAAAGCACAAGCAAAATTTGTTCACTTACCAGAGAAATATCCTCTTCTCCCAGAACTTATTAGAAGGAAAGCTTTCGCGCGGCACCTTGAGCAGAGGCCCCGAGTCACTCTGGCGAAGGCTCCGAGGATATGCAGATGAGCTGCAAGTCCTCCACGGCACCTGAGAAGGCAACCGGTGGGAGAGCTGGGCACCTCTCAACCAAGAAAAGGCTTACCAGGGGTTAGGCCGAAGCCAGCATTCCTCCCCCTGAGGGTCACCTGATCCTGGCTAAGAAGTACCTGGTAGCTCTGGGTAGGTGGAGCGAAAGCCCTGGGTAACTGTGGCGAAGGCCCTGGGAAGGTCGGGGTGGATTTGGGAGTCACCCCGGATGCAGCTGTGAGGATATGCAGAACGCTGCAAGTCCTCCACAGCACCTGGTAGGAGCACTGTGCACCTTGAGCAGAGGCCTTGAGCAGAGGCACCTTGAGCAGAGGCCTGGTTGCTGTATTTTGGGTGGTCTGGAGTTTTTTTATGAGTTGTTCTTTGCAGCCCGCGTAGATTCCGTTGCAATAATCTGCATGCCTTAGGACCATTGATTTTATTAGGTATCGAAAAGTTGCTCTTGGGAAGAAAGGTTTTAATCGTTTGAGCTTCCACATTGAATAGAACATTTTCTTTGTTACAGAGTTTACTTGGCTCTCGAGGGTAAGGTTGCGATCGAGTGTGACACCGAGTATTTTCAAACTGTCCGAGGTAGGGAGGGTATGTCCTGGAGTATTTATGGTTGTGGGTTTGTATTTGTTATATGGAGAGGAGAGGATGAGGCAATGTGTTTTTTCGGTGTTCAGTTTCAGTTGGAATGAGTTTGCCCAGGAGTCCATGATGTTCAGACTATCGTTGATTTTGTTGGTTATTTCTGTCAGATCATGTCACTTGAGTCGGCAAGTTGGCCGCAATTGATGCGATGTTCTACAGTCGTTTAACTGAAACACTGTCTGCAACATGTGTACCAGCATTGGGCAGTAAAGTTTTTCTATCAGCACTGAATCTGCAGATGCAGGGTAAGTAGTTGCCAATCACTAGTATCATTATGTTTATTTGCTCAGAGTTTTCTGTGACATTTGATGTTTTGAAAATGCTATATTTTTTTCTCTTTTTTAAAAAAGTTAGTGTGCAACACACGTTAACATATGCTTTTTCAATAAAGTAGTAATTTCACTTATATGATGTCATGAAGTAGGCTCAAGGGTTTGAAATAGCTGAGCGCTAAAGGAGACCTAATAGCCTGGTCACTGTTTTATATCTGATGCCTCTGGTTCCTTTTCTCCTCCTTTTTATCCACATCACAGTATCTTTTGTTCCCTTTCAACATATGACCCCTAGAAATACTGGCATGCTTCAACACAGATTCCACCTTACTAGGACAATTAAGCTGCATACTATTCTATCGACCACCAGAGAGCTGGCCTGTCACCAGAGAAGACTTTATGGACTTCATTGCAAACATATCAACATCTCAATCAAACTTAATAATACTAAGAGGCATGGAGGGGGATAATCGAACAGGGATGACCATCTCTAAGGGCGCCCATCTCTAAGGACGAGGCAGCAAAGGGGCGGGGCAACCCGTATTATCGAAACAAGATGGGCTTCCATCTTTCGTTTCGATAATACGGTTGGGGATGCCCAAATCTCAACTTTTAGGTTGCCCTAAGAGATGGTCAAGCTAACTGTTGAGATTGTCGACCTTAGAGATGGCCGACCTTAGTTTTTGCTGATAATGGAAACCGAAGACGCCCATCTAAAGGTCGTGGGAGGAGCCAGCATTCGTAGTGCACTGGTCCCCCTCACATGCCAGGACACCAACCTGGCATCCTAAGGGGCACTGCAGTGGATTCAGAAATTGTTCCTAGGTACATAGCTCCCTTACCTTCGGTGCTGAGCCCTCCAAAACCCACTCCTCACAACTGTACACCACTACCATAGCCCTTAGGGATGAAGGGGGGGCACCTAGATGTGGGTACAGTAGATTTGTGGTGGGTTTTGGAGGGCTCACATTTACCACCACAAGTGTAACAGGTGAGGGGGATGGGCCTGGGTTCGCCTGCCTGAAGTGCACAGCACCCACTAAAAACTGCTCCAGGGACCTGCATACTGCTGTGATGGAGCTGGGTATGACATTTGAGGCTGGCATAGAGGCTGGAAAAAATGTTTTTTAATTTTTTTGGGGGGGGGGGCGGGAGGGGGTTGGTGACCACTGGTAGAGTAAGGGGAGGTCATCCCCGATTCCCTCCGGTGATCATCTGGTCAGTTTGGTCACCTTTTTCGAGGCTTGGTCATGAAAAAAAATGGACCAAGTAAAGTCAGCCAAATGCTCGTCAGGGACACCCTTCTTTTTTCCATTATTGGCCTATGACGCCCATCTCTTAAGCACGCCCCCGTCCCGCCTTCGGTACGCTGCTGACACACCCTCAGGAACTTTGGTCATCCCCGCGATGGAAAGCAGTTGAGGACACCCAAAATCGGCTTTCGATTATGCTGATTTGGGCGCCCCTGAGAGAAGGACACCCATCTCCCGATTTGTGTTGAAAGATGAGCGCCCTTCTCTTTCGATTATGCCCATAATAATATCCACATATAGGTGCCTCTGTACCCACATATAGGTGCCCCCTTCACCCGTAAGAGCTATGGTAGTGGTGTACAGTTGGGGGTAGTGGGTTTGGGGGGGCTCAGCACACAAGGTAAGGGAGCTATGTACCTGGGAGCATTTTATGAAGTCCACTGCAGTGCCCCCTAGGGTGCCCGATTGCTGTCCTGATAAATGACCTTTTCCCTGCCTCCAAATTTGTACATTTTATAAAGATGTCCAAATTCCTACTTAGACATTTCTTTCGAAAATGCCCCTCAAGGTAACACAGCTGCACAGTTCTGGCTAACACACACTAGATGGAAAATAAGAGTGAATGACATAAGGAAAAATTGCATGTGAAGTCAGAAAAGGTGCATGAAAATTATCTCAGCCTTCAGTAGGAGCAGATAAGCAAATCTTTCTTTAGTATGTGTGGCTGATGTTAGCCCTTGTGTATGTGACCAGCTATTTTCTTCCATTAAAGTACTGGAAGAAGAGCCAAGCATTCACCTGCTTTCTGAAGTAGAGATAGTTTTGCATTAAGCCTTGGATCCCATTAAATGGACTATGTTTGTGGTCACCACTCACCAGTTAGGGAATGCATTGCCTTTGATTTTTTGCTTGGAAAAATCCTATAGTAAATTTAAAGGCAACCTGACAGGTTGTTATTTTACTTTTGCCTTCATTAGTTATGAGAGGTGTTGTGCAGTTGGCTAGACCTGTACCTACTTGGGAAGGTCCTTTTGTTTTTGGCACCTTTCTACATTTCTGGGACCTTGAGAGGGGTGGAGGGGGGATGACATGAATAATATTAAGACTTGCTGTCTGCTACTCCTATGGTTGATTTGTTTTTATTTCTGCTTTTACTCGTGTCTGTCTTGATTATTTTTCATTTGTTTATTTTATGGCTGTAAACTGCTTAGATACAGCCACCGATTTGTAGTTTATCAAATAAAATTGAATAAACTTGAAAAAGAGAGTGTAGGGCTACTTTCTTTCTCCAGATTGTAGGAATAGAAAAACAGTGAGCACATGGCAAATAGGACTAGAAAGCCCAAAGAGTAAATGTTGACCAAGAATTCTATGCATGGGCCACAGAAGAAAATGGGAAGCAAGAGGTCATACAAGAAGCAATAAAATAATAAAATTGAAATTGAAATGCTTCTAAAACAGATGATAGAGAGGTTTCTGGAATCAAATGGATTGCAGGACATGAAGCAGAATGGCTTTACTAGAGGAAGGTTTTGTCAGACTAATCTAATTAAATTCTTTGACTGGGTGACCAAACAGTTGGATTTAGGGGGAGCGTTAAATGTGGTGTGCTTAGATTTTAGTAAAGCCTTTGACAAGATTCCACATAGGCAACTGATAAATAATCCGAGTGCCTTCAGTCTGGACCGAAAAGTGACTAACTGAGTTAGAAACTGCTTTATGGAGTGGAGGAGTAGCCTAGTGGTTAGTGCAGAGGACTTTGATCCTGGGGAACTGAGTTCAATTCCCACTCTAGCTCCTTATGACTCTGGATAATCACTTAACCCTCCATTGTCTCTAGTACAAAGTAAGTACCTGAATATATGTAAACCACTTTGAATGTAGTTGCAAAAACCTCAGAAAGGCGGTATATCAAGTACCATTTCCTTTTCCCTTAAGTGGAAGGAGACAGAGGGTGATGGTAAACAGAGTTCACTCTGAGGAAAAAGATGTTACCAGTAGTGTACTGCAGGGATTGGTCCTTGGTCTGGCCCTTTTTAATATCTTTGAGAGTGATATTACAGAAGGGCTGTCGGGTAAGATTTGCCTCTTTGCTGATGATACCAAACTCTGTAATAGGGTAGACATACCAGATGGTGTAGATTGCATGAGGAGTGATCTAGTGAAGTTAGAAGAATAGTCTAGGTATTGGCAACTAAGATTTAATGACAAAAAATGCAGGGTCAAAAAGGAGTAGTATGATTTAGGGGGGGGGGGAAGTACTTTTGTGCACAAGAGAAGAACGGGACTTGAGGTGATCATTTCTGACAATCGTAAAGTGGCCGAACAGGTAGAAAGAGTTACAGCCAAACCCAGAAGGATGCTTGGGTGCACAGGAAGAGGAATGGAATGACTAGCAGGAAAAAAGAAGTGTATAAATCTCTAATGATGCCTCATTTAGAGTACTATGTACAATTCTGAAGATCGCACCTTCAAAAAGATATAAACAGGATAGAGTCAGTCCAGAGGGTGGCTACTAAAATGGTCAGTGGTCTTTATCATAAAGCACATAGAGACAGACTCATAGACCTCAATATGTGTACTTTGGAAGAAAGATGAGAGAGATGATTAAGATATGATTTAAATATCTTTGTGGCATAAATGCACAGGAGGCAAATCTCTTTCAACTCAAAGGAAGCTCTGAAATGAGAGGGCATAAAATGAAGTTAAAAGAGGATAGACTCAGAAATAATCTAAGGAAATACTACTATACGGAAAGGGTGGTAGATGCAAGGAACAACCTCCCAGTGGAGGTGGTACAGATGAGAGCTGTATCTAAATTCAAGAAAGTGTGTGGATTTCTTTTAGGTGGGGGGAAGAGACAGTTGATGATATGGATGGCAGCTGGATGGGCCTTAAGGCCTTTATCTGCCATCAATTTCTATTTTTCCATGGAGCAGCATGTGCAGCAGTGATTGTAGATCACTGCTATATGCCCTACCCTAGACCACCATGGCATCCTTCAGCTAGGCCTGGAGGGACAATGGGAGGGTTAGGAGTCCTTGGGAGGAGGTAAATGTGCTTGGAGGATCTTTGGGGGGGGGGGGTTCTTTCAAAAGGTGGATGGATGGCTTGGAGGTTCTTGGGGGGGGGTTCAGGGAGACTTTAGGAGGTAGATGGATGGCTTGGAGGTTCTTTGGGGGGGGGGGTTCAGGGAGGCTTCAGGAGGTGAATAGATGCTCTGAGGGGGTTGGGGGTGCCATAATGTATGTGACCACAAGGCACAGCTATAGTTTGCTACGGCCCTGTTCCCCTGTTCTTCTTTGTGTTGTATGCATTCCTTATTTCACTGTTTTTCTCCTCTTTCTCATGTACTAGTGTTCCTATTTATTTTATGCACTGCTTCCAGGGACACATTCACCATTTTAGCAAGAAGCACCCTCTACATTAATAACATTATTTCTTGTTACTCATGAAAGCAGTTCTTATCAATGACAAAAATAATACAAAATTAACATTTACTTTCGTCAGTAAGAAACATTACTATAAAGTTCTAATATATATGGTAAGTATATGTGGCAAGTATTGTAAACAGGCCTGTCAAAGCTACATGACCATTGTTCCTTCAGCCAATCTCTATAAAATTTCTAACAAACCAAACATTTTTTTCTTCTACAATGTGCCACATCCTGAATTAGTTTCGAAACCACTGAATGCACTTATGTGTCATGCAAAGGTTCCTAATGCATCAAGCATTTTGCAAATGACAGTAAATCTATCACATTCACTGAAATGCAAGTCTTCTAATTGCTCGAGTCTGTGCATCAAATAACCTAAGAGATGGTACTTCAAGAAAAAACATTTTTCAGCCTTGTGAAATACAGTATTTTAGTTGCTATCCCTAATGGGAGTCTTCATGCTGGCAAGAGAAGTCAGAGGCTTCTGTCATGTGTAATTAGCAAATATGTTGTAAGGAAAGACTTTTGCTATTGTTCTATGAACAGTGTTGAGTGGTTTTAATTATAACACTTATAAACTAGGGCACATCTGGTGACAGCCTGGAGATCCTGTCATCCAAGATGGCCCCTGCATCTGCATGCTAGACCCCTGTCACAGTCTCTTTTCCTTTTTTTCATTTCCTAATGGGAGAGAAAAGCAGCTGAATCAGGTACAGAAGACTTTGGCTGTCTCGGCATCTGGCCCCATCAACTCCTATATAGTCTGCGGGGGGGGGGGGGGTAGTTTGGAGAGCTTCCCGCTGGGAGCAGAGGCTCAAGCCAACTGTGAGCCCAGACTGAAGAACCCCCCCCAGCCCCTGCAGTCGTATTCTGCAGTTTGCTGGTGCCTGTGCAATGCAGTCTGATGCTGAAGGAACAGCGGGAGAGTGTTGAGACCCACAGTAGTCAGGGAGATCTTCTAGGGCAGGTGCTGAGCCTGATACAAATGTAGGCAGCACAAAATTTAGCTGTAGGGCAAACATGAAACCTGGAGGGGGCAGCTTCCCTTTTAGCCCCCCCTCCCAAAGAAGTCCAGAGGTAGGAGCTTTTGAGGAAGCTGCAAAAACACTTCAAGAGTCTCTAGGAACTAAACCTTTGGTTATGACACTTGATATAATTTAGTTGACAACCTCAGACTTGGCAAGATCGATTCACCCTGTAGTTAATAATTTGTCTATCCAGGGGAATGATCTTGGAAACAAGGTGTCTCAGGTTGAAAAAGATTATCAAGAGATTAAGCCTGAAATCGGAACAATGGCAACTGTGGAACAAACAGTGGCTCAAGTTCAGTCAACTAAAGTGGCTATTATGAAAGATGTAACTGCTGTAAGAGCTAAATTGGAATCTCTGGAAAATATTTTAAGAAACGGGAACTTGAGGATGCTAAATTTTCCCTGCGATGCTAAGGGCTCCCTGAAAGAATCGGTGAAACAAGGCAAACAGTAACAAAATTCAAAAATGCGTGGAATAAACACAAAGGAATCCTGTTTGGAAGGAATGGATCCAAAAAAAGCTTAGTGGAGATTAGATAGCAATACCACTAATTAGGAATCAAAGCTAGTGCTGGGCAAGACTTCTTCGGTCTGTGCTCTGAAAATGGCAAGGACAAATCAAGATCAGGTATACATATGAAGTATCACATCATTCCATATGTAATGATTTTATCTTGTTGGGCAGACTGAATGGACCATACAGGTCTTTATCTGCCATCATCTACTATGCTACTATGATATTTTATGGAAATTCTTCAGCTATGTTTGGACCACATACATGTCAACTGGAGAGATAAGAATCTCCTCATGTTATTATTATTATTAATTTGGATTTTGCTCACACCTTTTCATTAATAGCTCAAGGTGAGTTATATTCAGGTACAACCATAATACTGTGACTTTATTATTTACTTTGGGTGATAGCACTGAAAGTATTTTCTTACTCAGACACTACTTTAAGAATAAAAGGGGCCTATTTAGAGGAGTTAAAGTATATATTTTTGCTGATTTATCTAGAGAGTCCCAGAAGGGAGGCAGTTTCTTCTGATGTGCCCCGGAGTTCTTCAATTGGCGGCCACTTTTCATCTTAGATTTGGAATCCTACCTACCTATCTTCCTTCTTGGCAGCCAAAGGAGCTAAAAGGCTGCCTCCTCACGATCGCTGAGTGGAGTTGTATATTGTTTTCTCTCCTTTCTAACATGTAGTTTTGCTTGATTTTCTTTAAGTTTCTTTTTATTTTCCTAGCCTCTTCAATGCCTGAATCTCCTGTAATTGAGGGTGGAACTGAATGGAATTTGGTTAATGTTATATTTCCTATTTGGAGTTTCTATTGATTCATGTATTTCATTCTAATAGGCTTTTCTGTACAACTATTTAACTTGACTTACTTGGAATAATTGCATACACTTAAACCCCCCCCCCCAAAAAAAACTAGTGCTTATCTAAGCAACTTACACCCCATTCTTTAATCAACTCGACTGTAAAGGAACTAAGAATCCAATTTGACTACTGATGCATAATGAACACAGATCATCAAAAAATGTTTCTTTGTTTATTTATTTATTGGGATTTATTCATCGCCCTATGAAGATATTCACATTCTCAAACAAAATACATATTCTATGAGCCAGCCAAGTACACTCCCCCCAAACCCAACCTAGACTGACTCAAACCTGCTCCCCTCTCAGAAGACCAGCCACTGACCACAACTATCCCTCAAGGAAGGCCCCCTGTACCAGACCCATCCCCTTCCTCTTTCCTAGTCACTCCAGGATAAATACCTACCATTCCAGAAGATTCTGATCTTCATAGGCTGATGTTCCATCTTCTCATATGAGGAAAAGCTAAAGAATTTAGAGCTCTTCAGTAGTTACTCCTTGTTAGATCTCTAAATCTATTCCAATATGCTTTATGATGAAGACCATTGCTGTCTGGACTGACTCCACCCAGTTTGCATCTCTTTGAACTTATGATCTCCAGAATTGGTAGGGAAGAGATTAAAATATATGTGTAGTAGGAGTAGAAGATGGGAGAGAATTAAATTTGCAGATGACACACAAAACTATTCAAACACTTTGAATAGTTTTGTGTGTCATCTGCAAATGTAATCACCTCACTTGTCGTTCCAATTTCCAGATCATTTATAAATATGTTAAATAGTACCATCCCAGTACACATACCTGTGGCACTGCATATTCACCCTCCTCCATTAAGAAAAATGGCCATTTAACCTACCCTCTGTTTTCTGTTCAATAGCCAATTCCTACTTCACTGAAAGACATTGAGGGGCATAATCGAACAAAAACGTCTATCTCCATGGGTGTTTATCTCCGAGAACAGGTCCGTGAAGGGGCGGACCGAACCATATTTTTGAAAAAAATAGACGTCCATGTTTTATTCGACAATTTGTGAGCTGGGCGTTTTTGTTTTTCAGCGATAATGGAAAATGAAAGCGCCCAGCTCAAAAACAAATAAATCCAAGGCATTTGTTCGTGGGAGGGGCCAGGATTCGTAGTGCACTGGTCCCCCTCACATGCCAGGACACCAACCGGGCACCCTAGGGGGCACTTTTACAAAAACAAAAAAAAAGGTAAAAGAGCTCCCAGGTGCATAGCACCCTTCCCTTGTGTGTTGAGCCCCCCAAATCCCCCTCAAAACCCACTGCCCACAAGTCTACACCATTATTATAGCCCTAAGGGCTTCAAGCCTTGAAGCATTCCTGCAACGTTCTGGAACTACGTGTTGTCAATTGAGGAGATGGAGCCTTACAGAGCGCACAAATGCTTCAAGGCTTGAAGGCTTCACTTTCTCGGCTTCAGAACATTGGAGGTGCATTTTATTATATAGGATGTGCTCGGTGCTTTTCTGTAGCACATGGGGGGAATTTAATATATGCTGATTAAAGTGGAGGAGTGGCTGGAGAGGAGGCAGGGGAGATAGGTCAATCGCTGGGTGGCTGGAGGGGGGCAGGGGAGAGACGAGAATCACTGGGTGGCTGGAGGGGGGCAGGGGACACGAGAGAATCGCTGGATGGCTAGAGGGGGCAGGGGAGATAGGAGAATCGCTGGGTGGCTGGAGGGGGGCAGGGGAGAGAGGTGATTTGCTGGATGGCTGGAGGGGGGGCAAGGGAAAAAGGAGAATCACTGGGTGGCTGGAGGGGGGCCGGGGACACAGGAGAATTGCTGGGTGGCTGGAGGGGAGGCAGGGGAGATAGGACAATCGCTGGGTAGCTGGAGGGGGTTAGGGGAGAGAGGAGAATCGCTGGGTGGCTGGAGGGGAGCAGGGAACAGAGGAGACTCGCTGTGTGGCTGGAGGGGGAGCAGGGGACACAGGAGACTCGCTGGGTGGCTGGAGGGGGACAGGGGAGAGAAGAGCATCGGTGGGTGGCTGGAGGGGGGCAAGGGAAAAAGTAGAATCGCTGGGTGGCTGGAGGGGGGACAGAGGAGACACACTCACACCCAGCAGTCTCACTCTCTCTGTCACACACACACACTCGCACATTCACTCTCTCTCTCTCTTACACACAGTCAATATCACACATACTCTCTCAAACATACACACTCCGAGGAAAACTTTGCTAGCGTCTGTTTCATTTGTGTCAGAAACGGGCCTGTTTTACTAATATATATATATATATATATAGAGAGAGAGAGAGAGAGAGAGAGAGAGACCACTAACCAGCATCGACTCAATGGATAGCAGTGATATTCAACCTTTAATGGCTACATTAGTGTCTATGTGCCTTTATAACCTAAATGTTGTGTTATGCTGTATACCTGTATGTGGCAGCACATACATACATATATAAGGCAGCCATTTTGCAAACCTACATGTGTATCTCTTGTGAACACACAGCTGTTTCAAACTCCTCCCCCATCAGAATCCCCCACCAGTATAGGATCCTCACTAGAACAGAATCCCCCATCCCTTCTTGAAACCGTCCTCTCCCCCCCCCCCCCCCCCCCCGGTTGAAAAATCCAACCCAACAATCCTGAACCTCCCCACTCCTTTCTCCTGGGCAGCCCTGGACTCCTCACCCATCTCCAAGACTAGACTCCTAACCCACCGCCAAGGCCCACCTGGTGGGAAACAGTGGTCTGAGGGAAGAAGTTTGAAGCAATCCCCCTCAACTACCGCGTTGTCTGGCTCCGGGAATAAAAATGGTGCCCATTACCCCTAGCAGTGGTCTCAAGGTACTTCCACTAGGGGGTCGACCGTCTACAGGACTTATATGCTTATATTTGAACATATTTATATATAATTATGACACTAATACATACAATTAAAGTATCCTTTCCATTGTTTTTTGTAAGGTAATAAAAATATTTAATTGCTGATTGAAATTGTATGTAATTAGGATAAAAAATCCAACATGTTGCAATTTTTATTAAACACTAACATTCATACAATGCCTACAATTTTAATGGTTCAGGATTATGATAAAAGGACCCCTACGTTTTTTGGGTATACAGAAGAAAAAACATATTTTTTTACCTCATACATCCTGTGTTAGATGAGTGGTTTAATACATTTTATATCTTTTTTTTCACACATCATATTTTTGTTTTTATTTGGTGATATAGTGTGGTTACTTTAGATAATATTGAAGTAGGATATGCAGTTTATGATTTGTCTCCCTGTGTGAGAAAAGTTGACATTGACTCATATTAAGAATATGTGCTGTTAATCAGATGTGCATGAGTGGTTCCACACTGCAAGCAAGCTTTGACAACACAGATTCAATGGTAACAAGTTACATATCGCAACCATTTGGAGGAAAGTTTTGTGGGAAGTGTGCAGCCCATTGTCAAATTATATTTAAACCTCTCTATTTATATTTCTTGGTTATGGGAAACTTGGTATAAAGAAACTGTCAATCAGGTATATATGGGTGGTTCCAAACTGCGGGTAAGTTTTGTCTTCACTGATCGGTGGTGATAAACTAGTTTGTTTATATACTATGAGCTGTTTGGGAGAAGCACGTTGTGTGTAGCCCATTAAGCAATTATCTTTTTTGCTAAGGGAAATTGGATATTGACGTTGCATTTTTTTTAAAAAGCTGTCAATTGGGCATTTAAGTGCAACGCTACACTGCAGAAACATACTGACATCACTAATTTATTGGCAGGAAATTAGGTTTATAATGGCTACTGTGTCAGACAGTTGAGTTTTTTTAACCTACAACATTGTGAATATCTGGTTGGCAAGTGGTTTGTATCTGTGTGCTGTGCACTGCCTGTAGAATAAGTCAAATACATGATAATTGGTGCATTATACTTTAATTTTAGTACTGTGCAAGATCTTTTTTTATATTTCGTTAATGATAACTCTTGAATTTGGCTGGTATATGGATTGGTTTTTTCACTAATAGGGTAATTTTATAACTGGACGCCTGCATTTATGCGCCTCTTGCATGCATACAATAATTGTACAGAATACCAGCACTTCATGGGAAAATGTACAGGATGAGGCAAAAAAAAAAGTAACCCCCAAGAGTTTTTTGCTGTTTTCTCAGCAACCGCTTGGAATTTCAACATGAAATTTTACAGCTTTATTTGTTGCTACTATCTACATTCAGGGCTCCTGAGAGGGGGGACGGGGGGGGGGGGGGGGGGGCAAGATTCACTGGGCCTGGCCTCCAAGGAGGGCCTGGCACTATTACTAGCCTATTCATTTTTGTAAAACCCAAGGCCCCACACATAAGTTTTTAAAACAGCAGTTCTTCACCAGCAGCAAGTACAAGCAGCCAGCGACTGATAAACACTGCTTGCACCAGCCACACAGCCTTCTCTGTGACACAATTTCCTGTTTCTGCATAGGCGGAAACATGCCAGAGGGAAGGCTGTGGGGCTGGCGGGAGCAGTGTGTATCAGTCGCTGGCTGCTCATGCTCGCTGCCAGCGAAGAACTGCTATTTTAAAAGGTATGGGGGGGCCTTGATTTTTACAAAAACAAGGGTGGGAGAGGCAGCAGGAGCGGGAGTGGGGAGTGGAGCAGCGATGGGTCCCTTGTTTGCCCCGGGCCCTGCTTTATCTCTCAGTGGTCCTGTACGTTCATGTGTCAAATGGAATGAGATTACCTTTAAACATGGCAAGTTCCAGACTTTGTAGCATTCTAGCTTATTTTTGAAAGGAAAGGACGCCCATCTTCCAACACAAATCGGGAGATGGGCGTCCTTCTCTCAGGGTTGCCCAAATCGGCATAATCGAAAGCTGATTTTGGGCATCCCCAACTGCTTCCCGTCGCGGGGATGACCAAAGTTCCCAGGGGCGTGTCGGACGCGTAGCAAAGGCGAGACTGGGGCATGCCTAACAGAGGGGCGTCTTCAAGTGATAATGGAAAAAAGAAGGGTGTCCCTGATGAACACTTGGCTGACTTTACTTGGTCCTTTTTTTTTTTTACGACCAAGCCACAAAAATGTGACCTAAATGACCAGATGACCACCAGAGGGAATCAGGGATGACCTCCCCTGACTCCCCCAGTATTTTGGGGGGATTTGGGGGGCTCAGCACAGAAGATAAGGGAGGTATGCACCTGGGAGCAATTTTGAAGTCCACTGCAGTGCCTCCTAGGGTGCTCGGTTGGTGTCCTGGCATGTGAGGGGGACCAGTGCACTACAAATGCTGGCTCCTTCCATGATCAAATGCCTTGGATTTGGCCGGGTTTGAGATGGCCGGCATCGGTTTCCATTATTGGCAAAAACCGATGCTGGCCATCTCAAACCCGACCATCTCTGACATTTGGCCGGCCCCAACCGTATTATGGAAACGACAGTTGGCCGGCCATCTTTTTCGATAATTCGGTTCCATGTTACTATGTAATCAAATCGGATCTTAAAATGTTCCTTTTTGAGGATGCATTTATACTTTTTTAAGACATGTAAGTTGGACCTACTAGCCAGCTCATACCTGCCATGCTTCCCTCTGCGCCTTCTGAAACCCCATTTTTCCTTTCATTTATTGTAGTCCTTTTTCTCCCTCCCGCTTTTTTCCCCATTTTCTCTCCTCTGTTTTCTTCCTTTCCTCTACCTGATTTTTTATTTTTAGAATTGTAAGCCGCATAGATATATTGCTTGATGTGCAGGATAGGAAGATTGTAATAAACTTGGAGACTTGGATCCCCTAATGCAGTTGATATTCGAAGCATGGCTGTGTTAAAACTATACAGAAGAAATTGGACTGAAGAACCAATAATGCTGAGATAAGTATTTGCTGCATATATGGTGGTCCTTAACATTTTTTTTCCAAAGAGTGGGGTTGTTTGGATCTCTGTTTTTGATATTTCTTCACTTCTTAGGCTGGATTGTCTTGTCAGAGCTTTTATAAAATAAGCATAAACTAGACAGATACCTTTGAGGCATTTCACATAGGCACCCTGTCATAAAATTAGTCTCAAAATGGTAAACCTGCATCAAAAGTGGACCCTCACACAAAGTATATTATTCACATGGTAGGGAAAGACTTCAGAGCTACACCTCCTACCACAATAAACAGTAAACAGGTAGATGCTCAATATTCAGCCATCATAAGTCAGAACGACCTCCTCGTATTTTTTAAGACAAAATCAGAAATGCATTTCTTTGTGCAAGACATAGTAAAAATCTATATTCAGAGCTTCAAGCAGCAAGTAACAAATATAGTCATAAGAAACAGTGGCTCTTAGCTAAAGGGCAAACACTCAATAGAGCCGTTTCACACGCTGTATTCAACGCTGCCTCCTGAAAAACATGTCTAATTTACATGGCCGGGATTATCCTAAGAGGGTTTTGAAGAATGTGTAATACCCATGCTAAATACAATAATTGTGAATTACTGGTACAACCAAGATTGAAGTCTGTAAATGATTCTGAGGTCCACGCCTGTGTGATGAAATTCACAGCAGGCAGTAGGGCAGTCACTTGGATTATTTGGGACCACTGGAGGATTGTGCAAGCCCATCCGCTATTTAAAGAACATGGCCTGCAAATTGTTTTTTTCCAGGAGCAGGAATCTTAAAGAACGTCTTATAGCTAACACATCCTATTCCTGAAGACAGGACTGTCATTGGCCATTCTAAATGTGGACACTGTAAAACGTGTGAGATCACTGTTGAAGTGTCCAAATTTGTCAATCCAGTTGATCATAAACTATACTATTTAAGACACGTGGCTAATTGTAACAGCCGCTATGTCATCTTTGCTATTAAATGTTTGTGTCCTAAATTATATATCAGCAAGACTGTTTGAGTTTTCAGAACAAGTATTAAGCAACATCGTTCTTGTTTCCAGCACAAGCAATTGGAAGTGCCTTTAGTGACACACTGTTTACTTCACAATCATTCCTTTGAAGAACTACAATGTTTTGTGATCAATCAAGAGGTGAAGATAGGGGAATAATTGTTACAACTTGAACAACGCTGAATTTTTAAGTTAAAGTGTCTGGAACCCACGGATTTAAATGCCAGCATTGAATGGAAAGCCTTTTTGTATATTTTTTCATGACTGGCTTTTGGCCTTTTTTGATTGACCCATTCTTGATCAGTTTGGGATTTTGATTGACCAAGTCTTCATATAATGTGTTTAAAAACTGGCTGCCATTTTCAAGTCTTCATGCAGTGATCTGTATGCTCTTGAACCTGTATATGAATATTTTTCTGGGATACTTTTGAAATATTTGGGACTCTTTACTGATTTTGAATTTATGTTTTTCAGGTGACAGCATGCTGTGAGTGGCAGGGATGACTCCGTTGAGTGTTTGCCCTTCAGCTAAGAGCCACTGTTTCTTTTGTCTATATTTGGTGCTTGAAGTTCTGAATATAGATTTTTACTGTATCGTGCACAAAGAAATATATTGCTGATTTTGGCTTTAAAAATATGTGGACGTTTTTCTGATTTAAGATGGTTGAATACTGAGCATCTACCTGCTATTTATTGTGGTAGGAGGTGCAACTCTGAAGTCTTTTCTTACCACGTGAATAATATACTTTGGTGTGAGAGTCCACTTTTGATGTGGGTTTACCCTTTTGGCAGTAATGCCGACAAAGCCTATTCACTTTGAATGGCATCTGTTGACAATGCTGCGCAGCTTGATAAAGCAGGCCTATAGTGCGGTTTACCTGTTCCATCCTTTTGGTTTTGTTTGATAAAATTAGTCTCCACATGTATTAGCTTGGCAACACATGTTGGAGTGGAGTAGCTTATGAAGCAACGTGCTGAGAAGCAGGGAAGCCTGGTTCAATCCCACTGCAGTTCCTTCAAATCTTGGGCAAATCCATTGCCTCAGGTACAAACTTAGGGGTCTTTTTACTAAGCGGTGGTAAGCACTAATGTGTGCTTCCTGCACACCAAAATGCACTACCACGAGGCACGCTCAGGTGCCCAGTAGTAGTTCAGGCATCTGCACACGCTTGTTTGGGGGACAGAGAGTAGGCATGCCCAGCACTAATCAGTTAGCACAGCTACATTGCAGAACACCAACCAATTAGTGCATGGTTAGCATGTGAGCTCTTTCTGCCTACTAAATAGGTGTTGGTAAAGGCTCATGAGCTAATAGCCACACACTAATTGGGAAATTAGTGCCTGGCAGCCATTAATGGAAAATGGAAATGCAACAATTTTATAGCTGCGCTACAAGTGGCTTCAGCACATGGGGAAACCCAGGGCCTCTGAGGGGGGGGGGGGAATTCCCCAGGGTCCCAGCCTCCAAGGGGAGCCCGCCCAGCACTGGCATGGCTCAGATGCCTGATTGGTCTTATGGAGTTATCGCGTTAACTCTGCTCTGCTGGCCACAGGTCCTGAAGTACTTGAAGAAAGACTTGTGCAGCAGAGGGGGCAATATGCAGGGGTGTTTGGCCAGCTTTGTCTCACAGCGGCCCTGGGGAATCCCACATTCTAATCATAACCTATGCCTCTTTAACACAGCTTAGTTAAACGGGCCCCATAATACTTACTATGCCTAAATGTAAGTAACTCACCATCGCCTTGAGCTACAACTAAAAAAGGTGTGAGCTAATGCCTAACAATAATACACACTCTGTTAAAGTTTTGCTGAATCTGAATGACTGGAGGGTAAGGGAAATTCCAGTCTAGGCTACGCATGTCCTTTCCTTCCACTTCTTTTTCCCATGTAGAGAATATGTGCCAACTCTACAGACGCCAAATCCCGGAACAGTCACTCACTGCCCGATTACGGGAAGACCTATCTCTCTCAGCGTCCAGCCCAGCTTTTTCAGCGACCTTTTCTACAGGGGTAAAGTAACTCCTCCTCTGCTGAGAAGGATCTGCCTCGGCTCCGTCCAATCAGAGCGAGCCTGTGGGCGGAGCAGCACCAAGGCCGTCTAGTCTCGAGCTGCGAGCGGTGGCGGTGGGTGCGCTTGCTTTGCCTAGGGTGGTTATCGGAGAGACAGAAGTGGCTGGAGGGCTGTGATTCCTTAGGCCGTAGCCGTGCGTGCGGTGATTTGCTGCTATTCGGCTTCGGTCATTCTTAAAGGAGCGCGAGGCCGGCCGAAGGGGGATCGGAAGCAGGTAAGGCGCTCCCATTATTCTCTTCTAGGGATGGCTCACGTCAGAGGGGCGTTCGCTGCAGTAGTTTTCTAGCGCAAAGTGGGTTACCCCATCGGGACCGAAGCTTCCTGTCCCCTAGTGTTCTTCCGCTGTTTCTCTCCTGTATGTGGTTAGCCAGGGCTGGTGCCCGATTGAGAAGTGGGCCGTTAAGAAATATGTGGGAGTGAGTGTGTTACGTTGCTGTTAGTTTTTGTGAGCCTGGCGGCTCGGTTTAGATAACTTTAGTGGAATACCATTGTCGTTGGTAAGGCCAAACAAAGCATCCCTTGCTTTTGATGCTGTATGGGGCAAAAGGTTGCTCGGGCTTGCTCTTCTGTGGCCCACCCCGCCTGTGTAGCGGCAGTTTGTTGAAGCAGGATTGTATATAGCCCTCACCGTTACTGGCCTGTACTCTAATACGTATTATCTTCATATTCATAAAATGTGGCTTCGTACTGCTCTTTAATAAAGAAAGTATCTAGGTCACCAAAGATAGGTTGTTTAAAAAAATCAAGACCGGTGTTGATCTACTAAAGTGTGTCACCACAGGGTACATTGTTAGTAAATAAGTCCCATTGACTAAGATTTTTATTTATTTATTTTGTCATTTATATCCCGCATTTCCCCAAACAATGTTTAGGTTCAATGTGGCATACAGATAGAAATATTTAGAGAAATACATACTGCATAGTGCAGTTGACTGCAATTCAGCATAATGTATGTTACAATAAATCTTATAAGTCAAAACTGCAAAATATGTGAATTGTTTCACGATGTTACAAGTTCCAGTTCAGTGAAATTTTCTTCACTCAATGCATAATTAAACCCAGAAATTCGTTGCCAGAGAATGCAGAGATGGGTCCTGCAATAAATAACATGGGTTATGCAAGCTAGTGTGTTAGTCATTTTTTTTCCTTTTAAGTATCGTAGTTTGTGATTCAGTTTGACTATTATTTATGCTTGTTTAGAACAGAATGCAGTTAGATTGACAGTTACTATTTGAATGATTTAAAATAAAAAAAAATTGTGGGGAAGATTTATTGGACACTTGCCTAGACAGTATCAGCACCCTTTTCCCTCCTAGCCTAACCCAACCTGATGTGATCCAAGGTGACAGCTATTTCTTTTTCCTTTCCATGCCTGACCAGAACATTTTCCCTTCTTTCCTGTAAAGCTCCAGACTTCCTTTCACCCTGTGCTCTCGGGGATTTGCAGGATTCTATGCATAGGTGTTCCCTCTTAGATTATCTGTTCCTGCTTCACTTTCTGGTGCTGTATGATATCCACCTACCTGCTCCCAACACTAGAGGATGATATTACTATTGGAGCTGCGTGGACATGCATTTTAGGAGGGGGTGCATGCAAGAGATTTATTTGGCTCAAAGTGAGTTATATTCAGGTACACTAGATATTTTATTTTATTTATATTTTGCTCACACCTTTTCAGTAGTAGGTCAGGGTGAGTTACATTCAGGTACACTGGATATTTCTCTGTCCCAAGAGGGCTCACAATCTAAGAGAGGGCTCACAATCTAAGAGCCCTGTTTACTAAGCCGCGCTGTTAGCGTGCTAATTCTAAAGACACCCATAGGGCTATATGGGTGTTTCTAGCATTAGTGTGCCTTAGTAAACAGGGCCCTAAGTTTGTACCTGAGGCAATGGAAGGTTGTGACTTGCCCAAGTTCACAAGGAGCAGCGGTGGGATTTGAACCAGCCACCTCTGGATGTCAGGAGCAGTGCTCTAACCATTAGGCTGCTCCTCCACTATTTCCCTGCAAGTTGAGGGCTTGGAATCTAAGGGGCTGTTTGGCTAAAATCCATTAAGCCCTAATGCATGCTTATCACGTGAAAAACAGGTATTTAGTCTGTTTGCATGCGCTAACCCAATCATTACTTATTTTTCCAAAATATTCTTTTTCAGAGGGTGTGTCATGGGTGGAGAATGGGCATCGAAACATTAACAAGCTAGCTCATTAGGATTACCACATGCTAATTAGTTAACACTGGGTTATCACAAACGAGGGTTACGTGACTCCCAAAGTCACAAGGAGCGGCAGTGGGAATCGAACCCGAACTTTCTTAGGTTTTAGAATGCTGCTCTGCAGTGTGCCCATTTGATTTCTGTATCACCTGCTGGGAGTTCAGAGACCTACTGAGTGTGCACTATCACATGTCTTGTGTAGCTCTTCTGCAGGAATATCCCTGCCTGGCTTGTAGCTCCACCATCACCATATACTAAAAGGGAGGAGGGAAGGGATTTTGGATTTATGTTGCACCTTTTCTAGTTGTAGCTCAAGGCAAGATATGTTCAAGTACAGTAGGTATCTTCTCATCTCCAGAGGGTTTACAATCTAAGTTTATACCTAAGGCAAAGAGAGATTTAAGTGATTTTCTCAAGATTATAAGGCACCACATTGCGATTTAAAACCGGGTCCCTGCTTCCCAGCCCACTGCTCTGGTCACCGCATCTCAAAAAAGATATAGTGGAATTAGAAAAGGTACAGAGAAGGGTGACGAAAATGATAAAGGGGATAGGACAACTTCCCTATGAAGAAAGGCTAAAGTGGCTAGGGCTCTTCAGCTAGGAGAAGAGATGACTGAGGGGAGATACGATAGAAGTCTATAAAATACTAAGTGGAGTGCAACAGGTAATTGTGAATCGCTTGTTTTTCTTTCCAAAAATACTAGGACTAGGGGGCACGCAAAGAAGCTACTAAGTAGTACATTTTAAAACAAATCGGAGAAAATGTTTCTTCACTCAACAAGTAATTACACTCTGGAATTCGTTGCCAGAGAATGTGGAATTCGTAGCTAGAGGATGTGGTAAACGCAGTTAGCAGGGTTTTAAAAAGGTTCAGATAGTTTCCTAAAAGAAAAGTCCATAAGCCATTATTAAGATGGACTTGGGAAAATCCACTGCATATTTCGGGATAAGCAGCATAAAATCTGTTTTGCTGTTCTGGGATCTTGCCAGGTACTTGTGACCTGGATTGGCCACTGTTGGAAACAGGATACTGGGCTTGATGGACCTTTGGTCTGTCCCAGTAGGGCGGTGCTTATGTTCTTCTCTTCCGCTTCAGTTCCTTGGTGGAAAGTAGGAAGCCTGAACAGCTTCACTGAGGTTTATGAGTCAGAAGACAACAGCAGGAAAACAGTCTATTTTCTGTGGCCTAGAGGCAAGGAAAACCATTTTGTTCAGATGAGGTTGTTAGGGATTTTGGCACCACAAAAGAGGGAGGACAGTAAATCAGCAGATGGACGAAATTTAATGTCTTGCTGTTTACTGGAGCTAGATCAACTGTATTAAGAACCTATGGTCTAAGCATGTACCAAGCTTTAGGAAGAATACAGTATGTGACATTCTATTCCAGGTTAACAGGCCTTTCTTATGGATTGATAACTAGATGCTGTTTCTAGATCTTCCATAAGTACCTGCAGGAAAAGCAGGATCACGTGGAGGAACAGAGGCTGTTGTAACCTGGAAGGGATGAGTGAGAGGCATAGTAGGACTTGAATTAAAAGGCTAAAAAGAAAATTAATCTTATGAATAATACTAGCCGTTGAGCCCGTAAAAACGGGCTAGTAAAGGAAGGGGGGGGGGTTGAAAGGCCCCCCCCCCGGATAGGTCGCAGTCGCCCCTCCCCCCCCCGGAGTTCCCTCCACCACCCCTCCATCCGGGCCAGGTACCTGGCTTCACTATTCAAACCGCCGGAACGCAGCACACAGCTCATCTGAGCTGCCGTCGGCCTTCCTTCTTCTCTGCGTGTGTTCCGCCCTCGTGTGACGCAACGTCGGCGAGGGTGGGACACAGGCAGGTAAGGAAGGCCAACGGCAGCTCAGATGAGCTGTGTGCTGCGTTCCAGCAGTTTGAATAGTGAAGCCAGGTACCCGGGCCGGGTGGAGGGTGGGTGGCGGCGGCGGGGACTCCGACTCCGGGTGGGTGGGGGGAGCGGTAGCGGCAACCCTGGGGGGGGGGGACCAGTGGCGACGGTGGTTCCCTCACTCGCAGGTGTGCAGGTTCCCTCTCTGTCACGCCCCCATCATCACGTATTGACGCGGGGGCAGGACAGAGAGGGTCTCTACTGCGCATTTGCGAGTGAGTACGCCTCTTGCCATTTATATGTTTGATGTACACACACTTACTTTCATATAAACATTCAGTTTTCTCCAGTTAATGAATAAATACATTTTAGATATGTATACATATACCCAAAGATTACTGCACCTATTGGAATGCACTGCAAACTATCTTTATTTATTCTGTACCTTTTTTGTTAAGTCATCTAACTGGATTCCTCTAGGTCTGATGGAATCAAGGTCTGTGTTAATGTGGATATGGTAAATCACAGATGGGTTCTATCAGAAGGAGGGAGTGGACTGCTGTAAAGCATTTGGACCTTAGGCAGGTGCAAGGGTGTGATAAAGGACTAAACCTTAAGGTTCTGTTACACAGCAGTGAAACTGGAATGCCATGGGAGGTCATAGGAATGACATTTGTCATTTGCAGGTTTTATTTTTTTTGTAATGTTTATATTTTGAGTTATGTTGTATTCTTGATTAATGCCTTCGATTTGATAGAAACCAAGTATTTATGGTTGTACAGTGCCTACTAAATAATTTCTTAGCCCTCTTTCCCTTGTGAACATAGTAACATAGTAGATGACGGCAGAAAAAGACCTGCACGGTCCATCCAGTCTGCCCAACAAGACAAACATATGTGTTAACCTTACCTTGATTTGTACCTGCCTTGTTCAGGGCACAGACCGTACAAGTCTGCGCAGCAGTACTTCCCGCCTCCCAACCACCAGTCCCACCTCCCACCACCGGCCCCGGTGTTTCGCTATGTGTTGATTTTTATTTTTACATTTCTTTTTAAAAGAGTAAAATTTTCAGATGAAGCTAGATTATAGGGTTTTGGAGAAACCTCCCAAGGTACCCGGTCGGTACCTTTGCTTTGGAGCTATGGATTTAGGGGTGCTTTTTTTTTTTTTAACTGGTACATCTTTTTATATGATCTAACCAGATTGTTTACAGAGTGCTATTTTGCTATGTTCACCCTCTTTCAGAAAACTAGTCCAGTAGAGAGAACTAATACTGATACAGTTAGGACTGAAGTTAAATATCTAATACAGGAGTGGAGGAGTGGCCTAGTGGTTAGGGTGGTGGACTTTGGTCCTGGGGAACTGAGTTCGATTCCCACTTCAGGCACAGGCAGCTCCTTGTGACTCTGGGCAAGTCACTTAACCCTCCATTGCCCCAGGTACAAATAAGTACCTAAGCCGCATTGAGCCTGCCATGAGTGGGAAAGTGTGGGGTACAAATGTAACAAAAACAATAAATTAAAAACTCTCTGGTTGATATTCAAAACGATTTAACCAGCTGCTGACCAGTTGCTTGTTCGGGGCTATCCGCTAATTTTCAGCAACACTTTGCCGATTATCACCGCTGAAAATTAGCAGTCGGCACCCAAGTGAAAACCAGCTATTTTGGGGACAGGTCAGCAGTTGGCCAGTTAAATGCCAGTATTTAGCACTTAACTGGCCAGGGTAACCGCATAAATCCCAGTCCTATCTTTAGTTTGCTATTGAGATAGGCATTGGGGAAACCACTGCTTGCCCTGGGCTTGGTAGTATGGAATCTCGCTACTGTGTGGATTTCTGCCAGGTACTTGTGACTTGGATTGGCCACTGTTGAAAGCAAGATACTGGGCTAGATGGGACCACTGGTCTGACTCAGCATGGTTATTCTGTTCTTTTGCTTCCTATGGGCCCTGTTTACTAAGATGCGCTCTTGTTTTTAGTGTGTGCTAAAATTTAGCATGCACTAATGCTGGAGACACCCATATATTCCTATGGATGTCTCCGCCATTAGCATGCGCTAAAAACGATATCACACCTACAACGCAGCTTAGTAAATAGGGTCCTGTGAGTCCACCCACCAGTACCAGTCAGCATTTTTCTTTATTGCTCCTCAGTTATGGAACAGTCTACCCCTAATTGTAAGGAGTGGATTATCTCTAAAAAGCTTTAAAGCTGAATTAAAGGTTTGGTTTTTCCAACAAGCTCCAACTCACTGGAGTTCAACACTAAGATCTTGTCCTGTTGTGTCATGTTTTTGCTTTCTCTTTGTGTTTCTCTTGTGTTTTCTGGTCATTGTGTGGATGAGTTTTGAATGATTATCTTTATTATCATACTTTGTAGTTCCTTTCTACTACTTTGGTTTAGACTGTAACCCACCTAGCCCTACCAGTCAGATTTGTAAGATATAGTAAATTATGAATAAATAAATAAAAAGGAATGGAATCTGTCCGTCTCTGCTGAGAAGCAATGAATGATACTCTTATAACTGAGCACATTCAAATACAAGCTGCGTATATCTCCAGGGTTTAGAACCATGTGGTTGACAAGCTCAGCAGCAGGGTGGTCCCTAGATATGGCAACTCTGCAGATAATCTCTTAGGATTGATGGATCCTTCAGGTTAACCTTGTTGTAGTAACAAGAATTCAGATACCTCTCTGCTGCTCCATTTTCTCATCCTCTGACTACCTAGCCTGAGATGCACTAGCAATTCCTGAACCTGGTCTGTTCTTTAGGCATTTCCCTTCCCCCCTCCCCTTTCCTCCAAATCCCAAGTATAGTAAAAACGCTGTACAGATTTCAACAACAGCTAAGCACCATAATTCTCATAGTGCCACATTGGCATCAGCAGAGCTTATTTATTATTCTAAAAAGCTGGCAGTTCTAACGACCAAACAGGTTTAAGTATCTCCATCAACTTGCAAAGCCTGTGTGGTAACTATGGGGGGGGGGGGGGGGACGGGACATGGGCAAAATAAGTTTCTAAATGCATATAGATAATAAACATAAAATAAAAAGCACAGTAAATAGCAATTGTATTTGTGCCCGATTGTGAAGCAGCATGTGCAAACATCTTTTTCACTTGAAAACGTAGGTTCTCGTAGTGCAGGGGTGGGTAATCTTTATACACAGAAGGTTGCATGAATATCAGTGCTATCCCTAGGAGGCCAATGTTAGAACTGGAAATACACAGAGCTTCATAGACTTTGGGCTCCTTTTACTAAGGTGCACTACTGGATTCAGCATGTGCTAATAATTAGCACGCACTAAATGCTAAGAACCCCATAGGAATAAAATGGGCTGCTTCATATTTAGTGTACACTAAATCAGTTAGTACACCTTAGTAACAGGAGCCCCTTGTGTGATAATTAAAAATGTTACTAAACATGATGGAAACAAAACTGCTCAAGTGGCTATTCTGAAAATATTTGCAAAATGTAGCTTTTAAAATCGCCAAAATTCTGGTTAATGACATTTTCTGAGTATACTTTCCAAGATTTCATGGGACACACAAAATTCAGTGGCGGGCCAGATGTTTTCTTGCAGCTTTTAGTATGTGTTGGCTAGACTTTGGTAGGCTTAGAGTACGGACTGAATATTGCTCAATTCCCATTCCATAAGGGCTAGTAACTTCAGATTGGGATGAAGGAGTCAGCCTTCGTGGGGGTGGGGGGGGGAGGGGTCTTTTACAAAGGTCTGCTAGCGTTTTTAGCACGAGCTAAAATTAAGCATGCACTAAACGTTAGAGATACCCATATATTCCTATGGGCATCTCTAGCGTGTACCGCATGCTAATGATTAGTGCACACTAAAAACGCTAGCGCACCTTTTGTAAAAGACCTCCCCAATGAGGGATGATACACAGTAATTGTAAAACATTGCTGCGCTTTAGTCAACAGGCCTCTTGGCATTGATTAGAGAGCCATGGGATCTCTGGGAATTGACACTTCTGTATAGTGAACTCCAGATACCAAAGGGCTGTTACCACGTAGTTATCCATCAGACTACCCACTAGAAGCATTAATTTGCATGAGTGACTTCTTATATATTTATTTTTTCCTCTTCCTCATAATTGAAGAAACAAACAGTCCTCAAACGCTCCTCACTATAGCAACCATATTAACTCATCAGAATGTTTGAAATATCCACCGCGATTGTTCACAGTTCTTCCAAATACAAAAATCATTCTCAGATAAAAATCCTTTGTCTAGGAATATTGAGAAATCCAAGATGGCCGCACTTCACTAAGACGCGGCGAGTCTCACTCTTACCTTTGAAAGAAATGCCAAAACGCCGAGGTAGAGTGGCGGCTAGAGCTTCCCCGTTGCCTCCATTGCCAGGTCCTATTGATAGGTTTGTGAGACCATCGGGAGCTGCTTCGGAGAGCGGAATGCTGGCAGCTAGGAATACCGACGATCTGGAGAACTCGGCTTCCATTGGCCTTGATGTTACTCTAAGCCCCGCCATGCGCTCACCACCTCCCCAGCCGATTGGCACAAGCTCCTTCCTCCTTGGATCGACAGGGTCTCTACTCCGGAAGGTACAGAGGGCCCAGAAGAGCGTCGAGAGGAAGCTCGGATAACAGCGGAGCAAGGAATGGAGGGCAATTTGCCCATGGAGACGCCACGGAGTGTGGGGAGAGGAACAGAGTGTGACTCCTGAACAGGCTACCATAAGGTTAGAACTACCTAAACTGCTAGTAGAAAAACCAAAAGAAGTAACTTTAGAAACGTTATGGGACTTGGTATCTAACTTGTGACAGCTTTTTCTGAAACAAAGCAATGAGATGTTACCTAAAATGAAATCTTTGGAAATCGATGTACAAAAAAAAGGAGAGGAGCTCAAAGTTTTAGATGAAAAAATCGGAAAATTGGAGGAGAAATTCGATCAAAAAGTTTTGAACTTTGAAACAACTCAATCAATGATGATAAAAGATTTGACCAGTCTCAGGATGAAATCTGAAATGTTTGACAATTATACTTAAGTAGAGGAGTGTGGTAGCCGTGTTAGTCCACTCTTAAGGTTATCAATAGAAATCAAACAAAATAAAACATGGAAAAGAAAATAAGATGATACCTTTTTTATTGGACATAACTTAATACATTTCTTGATTAGCTTTCGAAGGTTGCCCTTCTTCCTCAGATCGGAAATAAGCAAATGTGCTAGCTGACAGTGTATATAAGTGAAAACATTCAAGCATTACTATGACAGTCTGACAGGGTGGGAGGAGGGGGGTGGGTAGGAAGTATGCATGGGGACATCAAAGCATATCATTGATATTCTAACAGGATGGGTGTGGATAGGTGAGGGGAGGGTGATCAACAGAGACATACAGCTTTATGGTTTATAATGGGCTAGGAACCCCAGATCCTTGTTAAGTCCTTTCTGTTGGGTGTTAAAATATTCAATCATTCTGACTTCAAAGGTCTTACGTTCTTGTATGGTTTTAAAGTTACCTTTCAGGATTCTCACTGTGAAGTCACTGGTACAGTGTCCTGGTCCTGTAAAATGTTGACCAACAGGCGTGGGAACCCTGCTGGCACCAGTATTGTTCATATGATGTCTATGTAAATTGAATCTTGTCTTAAGCATCTGGCCTGTTTCTCCAATATAGCATCCTTCGTTACATTTTTTACACTGAATGATATATACCACATTGGAAGATCTTTCACTTGCTCATCTTCCAATGTGGTATATATCATTCAGTGTAAAATACACTGTCAGCTAGCACATTTGCAACCTTCGAAAGCTAATCAAGAAATGTATTAAGTTATGTCCAATAAAAAAGGTATCATCTTATTTTCTTTTCCATGTTTTATTTTGTTTGATTTCTATTGATGACAATTATACTAAAATTCATAATTTGAGATTCGTTAATTTTCCTAGAATACATAATGTAGCCCCTCTTGAGATGTTAAAGCGCTATATGCGTGAAATTTTGAATATACCTGAACAAAGTTTTCCACCTTTTACCTTGGTTTATTATGTTCCTGGGAAAGAATTGAACCAGACAACTGAAAAGCCGATAGACATTTCTCTTTTGCTTGAAACTACTGACTCTGAAGTTGCAACGGCAGCTACTTTGGTAGCGACCGTTGCATTATTACCAGATAAGAATTGGATCTTCCGCATGTTCTTCCGTAATAAAGAAAAGCCTTTTTTAGGCTTTAAAATCCTTTTGTTTCCTGATGTCTCTAAGGAGACTAGACGGCGGAGGAAACCATTCCTACTCCTCAAGCCGGAAGTGCTACACCTGGGGGGTACCTTCTTTTTAAGATACCCCTGAAAGTGCATAATAAGACTTGGGGGGAAGAAATATGTATTTATGGAACCAGCTCATGTGTCTGCACTTATAGCCTCGGCAAATAAGGAAAAGCTATAAGAATAAGGCATCTCCACTTAGTCAATGTGTGATATCTGATGTTTATTTCCTTTTGTTTATTTCTCCAGTTGATTTCCTACATATTGGATTTCTAGATTTATGGACTTGAGTTTCTATTCTTTGAAAGTGAATTATTTTACTTTTATTGCATTATTTTCCTTGTTAAATCTTACTATGTTTGTAGAGACTTTCTATGCAAGAGGTTTTTTGTAATTTTTTTTTAATAAATGAATAAATAAAATTAAAAAAAAATCCTTTGTCTAAGGAAATCAACATTGCCTCTCTTCTGTGGTATCAGCTACCAGCACTCAAATATCAAGAGAGCTGTTTTTGGAACCTAGTTATTTCCTCCCTCTTATGTTGTAACTTGTAAGTGTAATAAACCTTCATGTTGAAGCTAAGTTACGCCTTGATTCCCGGAGAGGATGCAGTGTGGTGTAGACCCATTGCTTCTGCTGTTCTCTGCTCTAAATAGTTCAAAGGAAGTGCTGACTTTGCAGCCCTTGGCAAAGTTTCTGCATTTTATTTACTATCTTACAGGGATCCGAGTCACTGTTCTTTCTAAACTTACTATCAATCAAACTTCAAAATACATTTCTAATGTATATTCATAATGACAAAATAAAATTACTTATTGTCCTTTTTATTTCAAAAAGCACCAGCTGTATTTTTCCAGAAGTACAGGACTAAAATTTTCATGGAACTAAGTGCATTAATGAGTGAATATTTTTGCTCCCAAGTTTCAAACCATTTTTATTATTTGTTGTAACTTATAAACATTTAAATGGACAAGACTTCAGAAGCTCAGAATACCACAGATTTTTATTATAATTAAACCAAACCCATTACGAGTTGCTTTGATTCCTAAGCAGCTCCGCCACTAGTCTAGAAAACCTGGTTTTTGTTTTTTACTTCATTTTTTACATCATAAAATGTTCAAATAATGCAAAATATTCAAAAATTGGGCAACTTAATTTTGCTTTGCTGCATGCCAGCTGAACAGAGCGCTACTGTTTCGCTACTGCTTCCTCAGGAGCTTAGCGGCACTGCCTGTCCTAGAAAAAATAATACATAATGATGTGGTGAGAAAATGATCCCAATCAAAGTTCAAGAATGGAATTACTAGCCTGTACTTATAACTTTGCATTACCTATTCTTTAAGTGCACATTCTTCATTTGCCACAGCCCTTCACTGTACATAAGTACTGCTATGCTGGGACAGACCGAAGGTCATCAAGCCTAGCATCCTGTTTCTAACAGTGGCCAATCCAAGTCGCAAGTACCTGGCAAGATCCCAAAACAGTACATTACATTTTATGCTGCTTATCCTAGAAATAAGCAGTGGGTTTTCCCCAAGTCCATTTTAATAATGGCTTATGGATTTTTCTTTTAGAAAGTTATCCAAACCTTTTTTAAACCCTGCTAAGCTAACTGCTTTTACCACATTCTCTGGCAATGAATTCCAGAGTTTAATTACACATTGAGAGAAGAAATATTTTCTCTGATTTGTTTTAAATGTACTACTTTATAGCTTCATTGCATGCCCCCTAGTCCTAGTATTTTTGGAAAGAGTAAACAAGCAATCCACTTATTTTATAGACCTCTATCATATCTCCCCTCAGCCGTCTCTTCTCCAAGCTGAAAAGCCCTAGCCGCTGCCCTCTTTCTGTTCAGATTACCAGCCAAGATGGTGCCCCATTCAAATAGGACACTAATACTGTAGGAGCCAATCAGCATTGCTAGCTATTTCCTACTACTATTCCATTGGTTATCCTACAGAATATGACCCGCCCATGCCCCAGATTAAACAGGAACATTCTTGACTTCAACTACAGTATCTTTGTGCTAGGTCTGTTATCTCTTTTTAGAGAACAAACAGAAAAGAGATACCACCACCACCACCAAATCGGTAGATTTTTTTGAAGTACTACCTACTTCTGGAAATGGTGAGAAAAGTTTACAAAATACTGAGAGCTTCAATAAGTGGCTCAAAGCGTGGTGTCATCAAGAAAGTTTTAGGTTCATGAAGAGGATGGGACAATACATGTGAAAACAAAAACTTGGTGAGAAATTCAGGCAATATATTTCTAGGTGTTTAAGCTAGAAGATGGGGGTGGAGTATGTATGCAGGTCAGTTCCAGTGGTCACCCCCAGCAAAAGACAAGATGTGACAGTATAAAGAAAGCAATGTAAACAATAATGTTAGCAAATTGCTGCTTACCAACACAGTAGGAAGTGAGACTACTACTACTACTACTTAACATTTCTAGAGCGCTACTAGACTAAACAAAGAACTAAACAGATGAGACTGCCACTAAAATGTAGCTGGAAAGCAATGACCACAAAGGCTCACAGTCTTAACCTACAAAGTTCATGATCTGCAAGCCCTGATGTTATAGCCAGACTTAGATATTGTTGCTATCACCAAGACATGGTTCAGTGATTCCTGTGACTGGGACGCAAACATACCAGGTTATAATCTATTTAGGAAGGTGAGTAGTGGAGTGCCTCAGGGATCTGTGCTGGGGCCAAATCTGTTCAATATATTTGTGAGCAACATTGCTAAAAGGTTAGAAGGTAAGGTTTGCCTTTTTGCAGATGATACCAAGATTTGTAACAGAGTCAAAACCCTGAAGGGAGTGGAAAACATGAAAATGGATCTGCAAAAAAAAAAAAAAAAAAAAAGAAACAGTCTAATGTTTGGTGGTTAAAATTCAATGCAAAGAAGTACACAGTGATACACTTAGGGAGTAGAAATTCAAGAGAGCTGTATATGTTAGAAGGTGAGATGTTGACATTCATAGATAAGGAGAGGGATCTTGGGGTCATAGTATCTGAGAATCTGAAGGCGACAAAACAGTATGACAATGCGGTTGCTGTAGCCAGAAGGATGCTAGGCTCTATAGAGAGAGACATAACCAGCAGAAGAAAGGAGATGTTGATGCCCCTGTACAAATCATCAGTGAGGCCCCACTTGGAGTATTGTGTTCAGTTTTGGAGGCCATATCTTGCTAAGGATGCATAAAGACTTGAAGCGATCCAGAGGAAAGTGACAAAAATGGTATGGTGCTTGCACCAAAAGACGTATGAGAAGAGACTGAAAGACCTGTATATGTATGCCCTAGACGAGAGAAGGGACTGGGAGATACGATGCCGACACCCCTGACCCACCTTCCCTTCCATGCTCCCTTTTGAATTGCACATGAGACAATTTAGATGTGCAATGTTAGGGACAGATCTGCCTATGCACTATTCTATGTCCTAATTAGTGCCAATTAAAGTCAATAATTAGTTTGGGATTTGGGATCCACTCCCACATTTGGGTGACCTTTATGGAATCCGGGGATTTATTCCTATATTTAAATCCTGCTCAGATACAAAAGGGATCAACAAAGTAGTTCTCTGGACTTCTTCTAGAGTTGATCTGTTCAGCATAGCAGTTAGGTCAAGAAAATGAACCATGATCATCCACTTTACTACCTATTTGCTTACCAGTAAGAAGAAAAGATTTTATTTTTTAGGGGAATGACATCCAATATGATACCTGGCTACTTTTGAATAGTTCTCAATTTGTTCTGCTTTGCTATATTGTAGTTCCTCATTTTGAATCAAAGCTGTTCTCACTGCTCCTAAATCCTTAAAATCATTCTCCAAAGTTTCTGGACTTTCCATAACCTCTTTTGAACAAGATTCTTGTTTTTAAGCCAGTACCCAAGAATTAACATCCAAGGAACGACTTGCAGCTAAAGAGTCATTTCTTACTAAAGGTGTTCAGATAGCTTCCAGGTTCACTACTAGAGGCTTAACTAGAACCATATCAGCCAGTAAAGATGTCCCAGTCTTTAAGTAGGGCCTGCTTCAGGCTTCTGTCACTAGCCACACTTCAGCTTCTCCTCTGCAGGCAGTAATCCAGTTTGTGCTGTCAGTAGGCTGTCCTGCTCTACAGCTGCTGTTTTTCAAGGGAGAATCCATGAGAGGATGGTCCCCCACCACTGTGGAAACTCATTGCATGCATTATCTATCAGCACCAGAATTGTCGCCAAACTGAGCATTTCCCTTCACAATGGTGGTTGTTAAACTGGAGGGGTTAAAGAAATCTCGTCCTCGAGCTGAATGAATGCACCTTCGCCTTAAGTAACAGCAAGGCTAGCGTTCTCTTCAAGATTCCTGGGTTGTGGCTGAAGAAACCATCCAGTTCTGCTGTACAGGAGTTGACACAGCCGGAGGGAGAGGGACTTGACCTTTTGCTGGCAGTTCAATAGTTTAGGTAGCGCTGTCTTAATGGAGCTCACAATCTTTCCACCAAGCTGCTGACGCACCATCTTACTTTCAACAAGTCTGTTTCACAGCTTTTCTTGGACATTTTGTTCTACCACCGATATCAAAAGATCTATCAGGCAATTTATCTGCTCTATCAAATTACTGTGCTATCACCTCCATACCTCTATTTTGTCAAGATTATGGAGGCAATAGTGACTGCTCAATTAACCACATATTTAGACAACCACCAGGTTTTACATTTCTCCCAATCCGGATTTAGAAGTAAATATAGCATGGAAACTGTACTTTGTTTTTTTGGTAGATAAGACCTGGTTGACTAAAGGATGGCAGGTTTTATTGATTCAGTTTGACCTAGCTGCAGCGCCTTTGGTATTGTAGATCACTAGGTCTTGTTATACCTATTTGATGAAATTGTCATTGGAAATTAAAGTTTTGAATTGGTTTAAAGATTTTTTGACCTTTCTCAAATACACAGTGAAGATGAACAGGTCTTTTTCTGTGTGCTGGACAAATAGTTGTGGTGTCCCTCAGGGATCCCCTTTGTCACCTGTTTTGTTTAATATGGTGATGATTTCTCTTGGTAGGGCACTCCAACAGAATGGGATAGAGTATTTTATTTGTGCTGATGATGTGACACTTCTGCTTCTCATTCCCAGTCCCAGTTTGCTATTAGGACAAGAGCAGAATGTTATGTCAACATCGTTGAGAAAAGGGTATCTATGTTGAAAAGAACACATTTTGTATTGCTTTTTTAATTCCGATCACCATAGCATCAGAGTTTGATATTCATATGACCAATTTCCCTTTGGTTATGGAAATGAAGGTTTTGGGAATAATTTTAGATAACACCTTTTCTTTTGATAAACAAATTCTCTCTCTTGCTAAGAAAATCGTTTTGTGTTTACAACGCTTATGTTGTATTGGAAATTGTTTTGAATTTCCCCAATTCAAACTCTTGACACAAGTCTTAATCTTAAATTAACTGGCTTATTACAATTCTCTGTATGTGTGCAATTTTTTTATTGAAAAAATTGCAAATACTTCAGAATACAGCTATCAGATTGGTTTATTCAGTGGGTAAATATGAACTTGTGACTCCCCCCCCCTTTTTGGTACACTCAAAATAAAGCAAACAAACCTATGCGCTGCTGTATCCATGTTGTTCTTTATTGTTGGTAGCATTTTTATTTTCACTTATATTTTCAAACATGCCAGCTTGTTGCAGCATACGGATGTGCACACAGGAAGAATAGTAACAATAACTTTTCATAGGTAGAGTAGTAGTTTGTTATAAATCATAATCTGTGTCATTTGGAGGGGCTGGTTATAGGACCACCCTAGCATGCATCATATTCATGAAGAGATTTTTTTTTCTCCTGGTAAAACAGACATCATGTTATGAGAATCAGATTCTCAACATTCATTATCTATTTATTTATTTATGTATTTATTTACTTAGGACATTTATGTCCCAGATTAAACATGAATTAGGTTGAAACGTGGGAGCATTTACAATCTCTTTATTTTTTTTTCCTTTGCCTAGATCACAAGAGAAAGATGGTTTGTCGGAACTTTCTCCTTTTGTTTTATGGAATGCAGTGGTATATTATAAAAATGTGCTTAATATTGTTTATTGCTACTGTTTAAAAGAGAGAGATTCAATAATGAGGGCAGAGCTACCTTCATGCAGAAGTCCAGAGTTGGTCTAAATGTGCCAACATTTTCCAGTGCTGTGATTTATATTTATTTTTTCTTCAAGTCATTTTTCAATAGCATTTTCTCAGTTATTACCCAAATGTGAACACAGTTATAATGTTAATTTTTGGATGTTACTGAATTCTGTTCTGTCTCACTATATTTTCAGTTTTGGCACAGTATAAGTCATCACAAGGATAAAATAATAACAAAACTAATGGACTGCATTACGGGCTTATAGCCCATTTTGTTATGCTTAAACAAATGAGAGATCTACATGAAAGAAAAATTTGTATTATTTTGACTTATGAAAACCACTTGTCCCTGAAACATGCTCAAAACAGAATAATCCATTTGTACAAAAGAGATGAGGTGAAGATGTGATTCCATGTGCCCCATTGAAAGGAGAGTTTAATTTTACTTCCAGACTTTATAACACCAGGCTTCCCAAGGCAGATTACAACAGTTAAGATGAACCCATCAGTAAACAGGATATCCTCACTAAAGTTTGGCCTTGTATTACTGTATTGTATAGAATAGTGTAGAAAAATGAGCACAAAATACAGCCTTTATTAATGCTGTTTCCACCAGTTACAATAATTTTTGAAGCTGTTTTAGTGATTCAGTTTTGATTTCATTATATTTATATTACATATGGGATGCTTTCAAATAAATTAAAAAACTGTCATGTTTTTTTTTTTTTCTTTTAATATCATGTTTATTGCAATCCAAACTTGATCAACTTACATTCGTGTCCAAATAATACAACAGGTAAAAAGAAAACAGTGTTCGTCTTGCATTTTTGTTTCTTCGCCAACTATTCCCCACCTATCCACCCCCCCCCCATCCTGCCCCCCCTTCTTTCCCTTCCCGCCCCTCCCCTACCATCCCCTTGCAAACATAGATTAACAGTTCAATATCTTGCTTCGTGCTGCTGTGGTGAGAGAGTCCCAGAAGGGAGACCAGGTGTTACAAAACTGTTTGCCTCTCCTGGAGGCCAGGTCCGGGATTCCTTTCTTCTCTAGTGCACATGCTTGGATCATTGCTGATCTCCAGTGGGATATGGTTGGGCAGTCCGCCGCCAACCGCAGTTGTAGTATAATTCGCTTCACCATCAGTACTGCTCTCCTCAAAAACCTTTAAATCCCGCTGGGGCAGGCCTTTTTATCCCAAATAGGTCAAACGGCTGCCTTGGGGACGGTTTCCACGACGTGTTCCAGAGCTGTGACACATGTATGTTTAACTCAGTCCAGAACATTTTTACTCGAGTACAGCTCCAATACATGTGTCCCAGGTGTGCGTTGGTGCCCTTGCACTTTGGGCAAGAATCTGTCTCTCGGAGTGTTGCTATGTATGCTCTGTGAGGAGAGATGTGTAAGCAAAGCAAGAATTTGTACTGCAGTTCCCACCAAACTGTCAAGTTTTTAAAAAGTCTTTTGTCCTCCACCTTTTAAGGCACTGCCTATCCAACTGGAATAGCTTTTGACTTTTTACAGATGGACCACGCATAGGCAGTCTGTTATTTCTAATAATCTTTTACTATTGTTTTCAGTAGAGTTTGCTGTTGTTTTGGATGAACCAGTGTGGTGGCAATCAACGCCTACTGCCAGCAAGCTCCGCCTGCTGGCTTCAACCCATATAATAGGCTAGATAGCCTCGTACCATCACCTGTTCTCAATCTAACCTCCTTGACAACAACTCAGCTAAATGGAATTGAAAGGAAGTGCATTATTAGAGAGATTTTAGATAATTGCAGTTTATTGTACATTTAATTTTCATTATTTCCCAGCCTCTAGCTGCACAAACATTAACAGCACAGTACAAAGTAAAGGTTATGTAAGATGTAATAATGGTGGTGTGTACCTTGTTGTGGGGGTTCAGGAAGAACTAAGTAAAACAGTTAAATCTGGTACTGAGGTTTATTTAATGGTATCTCCTCTTTTTTTTTTTCTTTTTTTTTTTATAACGGAAAGGGAGATGGAGATGGCTATATGAAATAGCCTCCTAGCAGAGGTGATAGGCAAAAACTGTATCTGAATTCAAAAAAGTATGGGGCAAGCCAAGACGATCACTAAGGGACAAGCAGGAATTGTAGAGCTTAGTAGGTGGTAAGGATGGGCAGACAGGATAGACTATGTGGTCTTTATTTGCCATCATTTTTTCTGTTTAAATTATAGAAATAAGTAACGTTTAGGACACCCTAAATATTATTCCTTGTCATCAGCAGCAGATGAATCCATTACGAATGGGTTGTGTCCACCTACCAGCAGGGGAAGATAGAGAACACTGAAAACCATAGTGCCTCTAGGATGGCTAGCTCCATCTGCCTCTCAGTATTTCTTAATCTCCCAGCAGGGTTGGACGCAGCTTGTTCAGCTCCTTGAAGATTCTGCCTGGGGTGGCTCCTGTACTTTTGCCAGTTGTAGCAGGGGTGTTGTGGCTAAGTGGAGCCCACTTTAAAGGCACATAGGTTCGCCCTTTCCCTGCCTCCTGTGTGGATGCAGGCATATAGGTTCGCCCTTTCCCACCCTCTTCTGCCTCCGGAGTGCCTCTGTAGCTGTTTGCCTCCATCTTTCCTCACAGCGTTTAAAAAAAAAAAAAAAAAAAAAAAAAAAAGCTCTTTTCAGCGCTGCTCTTTCTGAGGCTTTTCCTGACTGTGCAGCGTGACCGGAGCTCGTGGACTCGGTCCTTTGAGATAAGAGCGGTACTCAGCTCCTCTGGGGAGGGTCCGCGGACGGCGTTGCGATCATGGTTATTTTGGCGCGAAGCCGCCATTTTGAATTTTATTCCATCATTTTTTGGCGATGGCTGCTGAGGGAGTTAAGCGCTGTTCCCGTTGTGGCAAGCGCAGATCAGCAGCGGGGCTCTGAAAATGTGCTGTTTAGACGGTAGAGCCAGTACGAACATGGCGAGCGATGATTCTTCCCACTCGTTGGAGCTGGCAGCGGGCGCCATCTTGGAAGCGCCGCATGGCTCAACCCCCACGGTTGCGGAGGAGTCTGAGAGCAGAGGGGCGCCTCGGGCCGAGACTACCAGAGGAGCTCCGTTCCCCGTGGCTCCTAATTTGAAGACAGGAGGTCAGGGTGAGTTTTTCTCCCCCGAGTTTGTGCTTATTTTACATAAAGCCTTCATGCTGAAAAGAGCTCTGCCGCAGGTGTCTGACACTGCGTTGCTACCTGGTTCCCCTCTGACTGATGATGGCCCGAGGCTGATGCCAGACGTGGATGCCCCTGAGCGTTGGATGCACGCTAAGCATAGACAGGTAAATTCCCCGTCGGAGAGTGGCGCTCCCCCTTCTCCCCCCCCCCCCCCTGTGGTCAGGCAGTGGGGACTCTGAGGGATCTGGCAGGCCTTCGTGGTCTGAAGAGCCAGATGAAGGAGCCGGTTTGCCACTGGATCTGGATGTTCCCACTGCGGTTCGGATTTTCCACCGTGATGAGTTGCCAGCACTTATCTCTGATGCCTTGCAGGCCCTCTCTATTGATGACCCTGTTCAAGGCAAGGCCTCCTCTGGCAATCCGAGGATGGCGAGTACTAAGAAGCCTGCTCGTGCCTTACCTTTGCATGACTCCATCCAAGAGCTTATTTCTGCTCAATGGGCTGACCCCGAGGGGCCCTTGAAAGTGGCCAGGGCGAAGGGGCATCTTTACCCTCTGAGTGAGGAGCACTTGGCCCGTTTTGAGATGCCTAAAGTGGATGCCTTAGTCACGGCGGTGACAAAAAAGACCACCCTCCCAGTAGAGGGAGGGGTCGCCCTGAAGGACATTCAGGACCAGTGGCTGGAATCAGCGCTAAAACGGTCCTTTGAGATTTTGGGCCTAGCCGTAAGGGTGTCTGTTTGCAGTTCTTATGCTGCTTGAGCCTGCCTCTCTTGGTTACAACAGGCAGTGGAACAACCCATGGATGGTGCAGAGTCCCTCGCTGAGGTTGCACCTCGCATGGAGTCGACCTTGTCATTTTTAGCTGACTCCCTCTATGATCTGGTCAAAGCTTCAGCTAAACAGATGTCTGTGGCGGTGTCCGTCAGCCACCTTCGATGGCTACGGCATTGGGCTGCTGACATGGCCTCTAAGCAAAGGCTGGTGAAGTTACCCTTTCGGGGCCTTCTGTTATTTGCAGAGGAGTTGGAGAAGAGTGTTAAAGACCTGGGGGATGCTAAACCCCAGCGGTTACCTGAGGATAGGCCGCGGCCTTCTTCCAAGGGTCAAGTGGTTCCCTCCTCCTCCAGACCTCGCTTCCGTGAAGTTAGAAGGTATCGCACGGGGCACTCTGCGGGGTTTAATCAACGTGCCCGCTTTCAGCAGAGGAACTCCTTTTGCTCGGACAAACGCTCCGCAGCGGCAGGCTCAAGGCCAGGAGTTCAGGGCCATCCTCCACAATGATGGGACGCCGGTCCACTCCTCCTTTACAGCTGTAGGAGGACGTCATTCCCTCTTTCTCGAGGAGTGGACCAAGATTACCTCAGATCAGTGGGTCCTGGACCTGATCAGAGAAGGTTACCGATTGGAATTCGGTGCCCCGGTGAGAGACGTGTTTGTGGAGTCCTGATGCGGTACTGCCGTCAAGCGGGCGGCGGTAGAGGAGACCTTACAAGTCTTGCACCTTGGAGCGGTGATCCCTATGCCTCCCGCCGAACACGGCTGCGGTCTTTACTCCATTTATTTTGTGGTGCCGCGAAAAGGTGGGTCTTTTCGGCCCATTCTCGACAAAGAAAGTCTGCGCTCCGTCATTGCGGCGGTACAGCCAGGAGAATTCCTCACGGCTCTGGACCTAAAAGAAGCTTACTTGCACATTCCTATATGGCCCCCGCACCAACGGTTCCTCCGGTTTGCGGTGTTGGGAAATCATTTCCAGTTTCGGGCCTTGCCTTTTGGCATCGCCACAGCTCCCCGAACCTTTTCCAAGGTAATGGTGGTAGTAGCTGCTTTTCTCAAGCGAGAGGGTATCCGGGTTCACCCGTACCTCGACGACTGGCTCATCAGAGCGGACTCTGCAGAAGAGAGTCGTCATGTAACAGCCAGAGTGGTCTCTGGGCTGGGTCATCAATATACCCAAAAGTCACCTGACCCCCTCTCAATCTCAGCAGAGGGAGAGATCCTCGCTCTGCGGGGTTGGATGCCTTGGCTCAACCCTGGCCCCCAGGCCTCCTGTATGTGTTCCCTCCTTGGCCCTTAATAGGGCGACTCCTGCAAATTCGGCTGCATCAAGGAGTGGTGATCCTCATTGCCCCGGATTGGCCCAGGCAGCCGTGGTATGCGGACCTCCGGCGGATGCTGGTGGAGGCTCCCCTTCCTTTGCCTCTGGTACCGAACCTGTTGACGCAGGGTCCGGTGAACATGGAGGATCCCTGCTGCTTTGGTCTTACGGCATGGCTATTGAGAGGGTGCAATTGAGAGACAAGGGCTATTCTAACAAGGTCATCTCCACTCTCTTGCAGGCCTGCAAGTGTTCCACTTCTGTTGCCTATGCTCAGATGTGGTGCCAGTTTGAGGCTTGGTGAGTTTCTAAAGCGATCACACCCATGCGGGCTTCTGTCTCGCCAATACTTGACTTTTTGCAGGATGGTATACAAAAAGGCTTGGCCTATAATTCCCTGCGTGTTCAAGTGGCAGCCTTGGCATGTTTTCGTGGGAAGGTCGCTGGACTCTCCCTGGCTGCGCATCCGGACATTGCACGGTTTCTTAGAGAGGTGCTTCGGCTCTGGCCTCCCGTGCGGGCCCCTTGTCTGGCTTGGAACCTGGGGCTAGTATTAAAGGCTCTTCAGTGTTCGCCCTTCGAGCCGCTGATGCAAGCTTCGGAGAAGGATGTGACTCTAAAGACAGTCTTTTTGGTGGCTATTACATCGGCGAGATGGATGTCTGAGCTCCAGGCGCTGTCCTGTCGAGACCCATTTCTGCAATTCTCAGAGTCCGGAGTAACGTACTGTGCCTTCCTTCCTGCCTAAAGTGGTTTCAGCGTTTCACCTAAACCAGCCTATTTTATCTGCCCTCCTTTACTAGGGAGGAGTATCCAGAATCTTTTGGGCAGTTGCACCTTCTGGATGTGCGCAGGGCTCTTTTGCAGTATCTGCAGATGTCTAATGCTTTCAGGACCTCTGATCACCTTTTTGTATTGTTGTCAGGTCCTCACAGAGGGTCTCCAGCGTCTAAAGCCACTATAGCCCGTTGGCTTAAGGAAGCCATTTTTTCTGCATATCTGCTATCTGGCCGGCCTCCGCCTGACGCCTTTAAGGCACATTCCACAAGAATGGGCTGAGACGGGAGTACTCTTTCTTCAAGAGATATGTAGTGCAGCTACTTGGGCTTCTAAGCTCTCTCTTGCCCGTCATTACAGGCTGGATGTGGCTGCCAGGAGGGACACGCTTTTTGGAGCACAAGTGCTTGCGCGTGGTGTGGCTTGTTCCTGCCCTATCTAGGGATTGCTTTGATAATGGATTCATCTGCTGCTGATGACAAGGAAGGGAAAATTAGGTTCTTACCTTGGTCATTTTCTTTCCTTTAGTCACAGCAGATGAATCCACGATCCCTCCCTGATTGACTCTGTTTTGTGTTCAGTTTTTCCTGCAGACATGCTCCCTCATTGGGAGAAGTTGGAAAGTAGTCTTCAGGACTTCTGTTCTACTACAGGAGGTTGAGATCGTCCCTCCTTTGTGTTATTGCTCCTGTTCTGGGGCGTTCGTTCGCTGTGAGGAAAGTTCATGTTATGCTACTTTGCAGTTTAACACTATTTTGGAAGCTTCAAAATACTGAGAGGCAGATGGAGCTAGCCGTCCTAGGGGCACTATGGTTTTCAGTGTTCTCTATCGCCCCCCTGCTGGTAGGTGGACACAACCCATTCGTAATGGATTCATCTGCTGTGACTAAAGGAAAGAAAATTACCAAGGTAAGAACCTAATTTTCCCATTCCGGGGCAGAGTCAGTACTTGGCTAGTTAAGTGCTGTGATATTCAAGGTAACCGCATAAATAGGATGGACTTTTATGCAGTTTGCCATAGTTGATTAAGTGCTGAATATTGCACTTAAACGGCTATGGTTTCACTGGCTCCATAGATGTGGAAGTTCAGTGCAGGAGCCCAGATATGGCCTGGCATTAAATATCTTGCTATAATGCTGATGGCGGTCAGCAAAACGCTGAGCACCGCAAGCTGAATATGGACCTCCGTGTCTTTTCAGAAACTGTTGAAGACTTGCCCCCACCCCCTGTTTACTAAGCCTTGCTAGCACCAACACAGCCCATTCACTTTGAATGGGCTGTGTTGGCATTGCTGCATGGCAGCCACTAGCATGGCTTAGTAAACAGGGGGAGGTTAGTGTTTTATTCAGTATTATAAGGATGGGTGATTTTTTTTTTTGTAGAGGGTGGTTGGATGGGTTAGAGATGGGAAGGGAGTGTTTTGGTGTTGGGGGGTGGTGATTTGTTCTGAATGTTTTATTGTACCCGCACTGTACAATATTTGTTGAAAGCAACAGGTTATAAAACTTTTTGAATTAAATTAAGCTACATCTTATGGTATAATGTGAATGTTTTAATCCTTAGTAAGATATAAGGGACGGAAAAATTCAAGCTTTCTGTAATACATTACTATAACACAGATGGCAGAGCGAATGCAGCATCCAAAGATCAATCCTCTGAGCGTGCTTCATTGATGTGAATGCATATGTTGCCACTCTAGACCATGTGTTTGTGGTGAAAAATAGCTCTGATAAGTAAACAAATATTGTAAGATCCTAAGAGCTGTATTCATTATATAAAGGACTGAAACCAATATAGCAAACTGAGACCTCATGCAGGTTGGTAGCACAGCTCTGGGAATCTCTTTTGTGCTAGTTTGTGGAGAGAAAAAGGAGATTAGTTTTCCATTGACGTACTACAGTATGGTACTATAATAGGTTACCTTTCTTATTGATAGAGGCTATATTTTCTTTACCTTTTTATATAATATATGCTACCTAGAGTGCTTTTGAATGTGCATAGATAACTTGTAAACTAAAGCATTAGAATATGGTAGATAGAAAAAATGAGTTGAGCTCTGACAAGAATGAGTTGGAATGCTAGACATCAAATTTGATTCAGAGGATGGGTGCCAATAAATATGAAAAAAGGGAAATGAGGCTGCTCCCTCCCCCCTTTGTAGAAGAAGGACTGCAGGTGATATACAGAAAAGTATGTGACGTAGAGCAGAGGAGTTGGTCCTTTTTTGGATCCATATTAATTTTATATACTGTTGGTAATTTTGAATAGCTAATATACACAAATCAATATAGATTTGTCATACCAAAGGTATTGCTGTCTTCTGTTTTGTACCTTGCTTTTAAATATGGGGGACTCTTAATCTCTTTAATACTTGGCTAAGTCACACTACCCAAGTACAGTTTTAAATATGATTGTTTTAAATATAACTGGTTTGTTTTTTACACAATTGTGTGTAATTTGTTTTAATGTATTATGGTTTTTATACAAAAATTTTATCATCAATACATGTTTTATGATGTGTATATGTATTTTTTTTCTATATGTATTTGTAGATTACCAGACTCAGTACTGCCTAAGTCCTTTTACTTTGTTTGGACCTTGCTATTGTAGGGAAGCTACCTCCTTCTCAACCTCAGTTTGTTATTAGGCAGGAAGTCCCATTTTCCCACTTCTTTTTACTGTAGCTCTTCGGGGTTTTTTTTTTGTTGTTGTTGTTTGTTTTTCTCCCAATGAACTCTCAAGCACCTGAGCCAGTGAGAAAGAAGTTTGTACCGCAAAAGATCCGAAGCCTGGCATGGGCCTTACGCCCTCTTTTCACAGGCCACATAGATGAAGAGAGGCTAGAGGGAGAGGACAGTGTGGAAAAAAATATAAAAAAGGAAAAATCAAGGGGAAATAGCTTCTTCCTGGCTTTTGAAATTTTAGCTGGCTTCAGGTTTTCCAGGTATTTTTATGGGTCTGTCATGTTGGTCATTACCTCTGTTTGTTCAGACAGAAAAACAACATTTTCCCAGAACGTCTGATTCTCTTTCAGAAAGGTAAATAAAGATAATGCTTAAGCAGCATATGTGCCAAAGGTCTGTTGCTCATGCACTGGAGAATTTGATACTTAGTATTTTATTAAAGATTGATTTAAATCTTGTTTTCATTTCTGAAGCAAATGCATTCTTTTGTTTTTTTTAACCTTGTAGATGCTCGCTCGCTCGCTCGCTCGCTGTCTTTCAAGTCAGTTGGACCCTGTGCTAGAATTCTGGCACCATGAGTTTTCATTTGCTATTGGAGGTGGTGGCAGATTTTTCCTCGCTTTTAGTAAACCCACTTGACTGTGTTTTCTGCTTTGGCCATTACAACAATGGTCCTGAGGCCTCGAGCCTTGCATCTTTTTAAGACTTTAAATGCAAAATTGCACTATTTGGTAGCTCTTTTTAAGCCTGCCTAACTCTGCTGATACCTGTTTGATGGTATGACCACCAGGAATGTACACAGTGCTTCTTCTGATCAAGTATCTTGTCAGCAGCATGTTTTTTTTCTCACTTAGAGGCAGATGCAGCAACCAAACGTAAAAAAATCAAAATCGTTAAAGTCCCTAACGATTTTTAAAAAACGAAGAATGCACCAAAAAAAAAAGTCACACATGCTCAGATCGGTATTCAAACGTACAATGTATCAAAGAATCACAATACACATCGGTAATCGGCCCCTAAATCATGCGCAGAGCAGCCAAGCGTTTTGCTGGCTGCTCTGCGCATGCTGCAAACGTAAAAACAAACAAAAAAAAAAGCCACAACAAATACACGTGGCTACCCGGTCAGCAAAATCCCAAAACAAAGGATCGGGAGGGGGCAAGGGCGCTCATCAGGAGCGTCCTGTATGGACGGCCTTGCCCCCCCCCCCCCTGCTGCTCCCCACTTTCCGCCGCCCCCCCCCCCCCCGAAAAAGCAAAATGCTAGCTGCCCCGGTCCCCCTCCCTTCCTGTTCCTGTGTTCTACAGAGCTAACTCCGCCTCCCGTCATTCTTGTGCCCCGTGCCCCGCCCCCGCTGCCCCCCCTGAGGTCGACTACGCCGCTCCCCCCCTCCACCGAGACCCCCCTCCCTAGTAACGACCCGAGCAGCGCCTAGGCCCCGCCTCCTTCTGACGTAAGTAACCTACGTCAGAAGGAGGCGGGGCCTGGGCCAGGGAAGAAGAGACGTCATGGAGACTCTACAACCAACACAATAGATCTTCCTGCCCGTGCAGCGCTTCTGAAAGAGGTGAGAGGCGCTGCTCGGGTCGTTAATAGGGAGGGGGGTCTCGGTGGAGGGGGGGAGCGGCGTAGTCGACCTCAGGGGGGGCAGCGGGGGCGGGGCACGGGGCACAAGAATGACGGGAGGCAGAGTTAGCTCTGTAGAACACAGGAACAGAAAGGGAGGGGGACCGGGGCAGCTAGCATTTTGCTTTTTCGGGGGGGGGGGGGGGGGCGGAAAGTGGGGAGCAGCGGGGGGGGCAAGGCCGTCCATACAGGACGCTCCTGATGAGCGCCCTTGCCCCCTCCCGATCCTTTTTTTATTTTTTTTATTTGATGTGTTTGCTGACGTCCTTTGGACCAATCACAGCGCTTTTAGCTCTGCTAATGCGCTGGGATTGGCTCAAAGTTTGTTTATTTTTTCACTTAATGATTTTTCTTGGCACAGAGCTGTCCTAACGAGAGGTCCAGACCTCTCGTTAGTTTTCCTGCTTTTTTCCTGCGTAAAGGCAATCGGAAAAGGTTAGTGCATGTCGTTTCAATGGGGTTTTCACACTAATTGCTCATCTCCATTCCGTTTTCGTTAGCTGCTGGCTTCCTCGGTAAAAGCCCTTTGATGCATGCAACGGATCAAATTTTCCTCGTTGGAGGGTCATTAAAGGCTCATTTAGCTTTAGTGCATCTGCCTCTTAATTCTCTGTTAAAATTTAACCAGATACAGAGACTTTAATATTAGAACTTATATACATCTCTTTCAGTCTGCTGATAATAAACAGCACATAAACCACGCTCTACAGATATCAGACAAACCAAATATACTCACGTTAAAACCATAAAATTATCAAAATAATAAAATACAACATGTTTAAAACACTCCCATGAGTTGGTTTCATAATATAAAAATCTGAAAAGTAACTGCTGTTTAGTGTTAGGAGCTACATTTTTTTTAAATTCACATTTAGGCCTTTGACGTTCAACCATGTTTAATTACTTTATTTTAATGGTGTTTTGCATGAATGATTTTGAATGCAAATTTCCCTTCCATTGATGTTAAGCGAAAAATATATTAACTTCTCATGAATTCTGTATTTTGCTTTTAGAAAGAATTAATTACTTATGGGTATAAGAGCCAACTTTTCAATATGATTGGGGGTGCTAACCCTATAGAAACTAACCCTCCCTGAACATAGTCAGTTTGCTCAATATTGGGAATACCCAGGCACCCACCAAGCTGACTCCTATGGTTATGGGGAAAAATAAATGTCTAAATACTTGGTTTTCTGCAGTCACTGTACCTTTAACAGTATATACTGTACAAGCAGAGAAAGGGTTTTCAGTACAACCTATGGAGTTCACTGCACTGAAGTAGTATTTTAACTGCAGTTGAGCTTCCACTGACAAAATATGACATCATTTATTAATTTAGTAGAAATGCAGTGGTTTGTTTGAGGGAGAGGATTTATGTAGCAATCCCTGTTCTATAGTTCCTAATATTGTTTGCAGCCAATAACACATTCGGGGGGGGGGGGGGGGGGGGGGTGAAATCTAGAAGAGCTTCAAAGGTAAGCAGGATTTGGTTTGATTACCAAACAAACCTCATTCCATTTCCTTTTCCAGCTTAGTACAGTGGTGATGGATATGGGCAGATGTGTTTAAAAAGGAACACTTAATAACAAAAAAAACAGGCAAAATGTGTCCACACACAACAAAAACAAAAAATAGAAGGTGGACAGCTTGTTCACTTAACTACCAAAAAACCCCTCCATCCATATATATATATATATATATATATATATATATATATATATATATATATATATATAATACATAAATCTTCATTTTCTGAATTCATTTTTCATTTTATGTATATTCAAACAAGAGATGACTTTTGATCCTTCAATATAGCAAAAGCAGTAGCATTAATCTGTGACACACTGAGCCCAGTGTGTCACAGATAATACGTAGAACTTATCTATGAAGGATCAAATGGTCATCTCTTGTTTGAATATACATAAAATGAAAAATGAATTCAGAAAAATAAATTTAAGATAAAAAAAATTAAAATGTGGATGGAGCGAGTTTTGGTCAATGGTTGCAATGGTCAGGCTGGTATTTTCTTTCTAATCCCTATACTGTGTATGGGATAGAGTAACGTCTGAGACCTTTTCCTCCTATTACCAGGTAGTTAAGTGAACAAGAAAGAGCCAGGAACTGATGCAAACTTGTCATCATTGTGACTTCACAAATGAGCATCAGGGATGCCTGATGTGGGAGACAAGGCATCCATACAACTTGTGGCATAGCTAGGAGAAAATTTCTGGTCAGACAATCTGTTCAAGCACTTCTCAAGAATCTGACCTTAACCCAAAATATTTCTTTCTTGGGAAGCTCAGCATCTACAAAGTGCATGAAAGAGTAGCTTACGACCTCGATAGTTATCAAAGCAGTATACATTCAGCTACAGTAGATATTTTTCTGGCCCTGGAAGGCTCATAATCTGTTTGTACCTCTGGAGATGGAGGGTTACATGACTTTGCCCAAGATCACAAGGAGCCACAGTGGGATTTCAGCCGGGTTTTCCCCTAGGCTACTCCTCCATGCCAAGGAAACCATGACTTGTTTTTCTGCATCTCTATAAAGGCTGCTTTTAATTATAAGACTCAGTGGATATATTTCTGTTATGCAAAGTGAGCAAAAAGCCAGAAATAATTCCTTTTACCTAGCTGTACTGCACCATTCTTGAGAAGACAATGCACGCTGTAAGACTGAGGGTAGGAACGTTTTAAATTATGTTCCACAGAGAGCAGTCCTCTGTCCAGTTATTTTCTCTCTAACATTTCTAGGCACATTCCCCCTCATTCTGTAATCTTGTTCGCTCCTTTTTGTGCTTCGCATGCAAAATTGTGTACACAGTTTATAGAATTGTGCCAGTTACGTTCATGGCATTGATAAATTCGGTACTAATTGGCATTGATTTGAACAGGGCTCACAATCTAAACCTATACCAGAGGGTTAAGTGACTTGGACAAGATCACAAGGAAGAGCAGTGGGATTTGAGACCTGGCTTCCCTGTTTCTTATAACTAGTATATCATTCACACCAGTATGTACAAAAGTCCCATTCATGAAATAACTTTCAATTCTTAACAAAATTTGTTTTTCTTTTTAAATATGCAGTGTTCAGTTTGTGCTATTGTGCCAGTTTACCATAGTGCACAGTGACAGCGTAAGGCACAACAACCCTAAACCATCATGGCACTGAACCTGCCTGCCTACCTTCTTCATGAAAAAATTCAGATGAAAATAACACTTATCTTTTAGGTAATTCAGTTCAATTCAGGGTTGAGTGCTGCTGCTGCTGATTAATTAACATCCAGAGTGTCAGTGCTCAAAGTGCTTTAAAACCAGGTTCATATCCCCATTGTTGTTCCAACGTGGAGCCACGTTTCATCGTGACGGAGTCTTCAGGGGAACATATTTTCAAAGCTAAAAAAACAGAAACCGGTGCATTATTACAGCCCTTCCTTCTGATATATCTTTCAAAATAATATAACTTAAAATCTTCAATTTTCCATGATGTTTTGTAATAACCTCACAAGTAAACATTTCAAAAATATCTCTTGTGGTCTTACCGGGTAGCAAAACTGTGTCAAGTTCCTCCCTGCAATCAGAAATCTGGCGTGTGCTCTGAAGCCGGATTCTTATATGTAAATCACAGCTGACAAGAACATTACTAAATAGGTTTGGCGTATCACTTTTATTGTGTTAACCATTCTGTTTCTTTGTTAAGTCCTTTAGGTTGTACCGTGTCCCATTGAAAAATAAATTTTTGTTCAATCTGAGTTAATGCTGCAAAAATGTCTTCGGCCCCCCCCCCCCCCCCCCCATCGTAAATGCACTTGGGACAAAATGACATATTTTAAATCTGATTCTGATTGTCTATGAGATTCCCAATGTACTACTAAAGGCGCCTCCATTTTCTTCAGTCATAAATTGCTGAGGTGTTTTCCTATACGTTGTTTGACCTTACGCTTTGCCCTGTATACCATTTTTGGCAGGGACATTGGATGGCGTATACGGCTTGTGCTGTGTTGCAATCAGTGTTCGCTCCCTGGTTCTTAGGCAACAGACTAACTCCTAGTGTTACATCCTGATACCAGTAGGGGATCAGGTACTGCCATTTAGGAATTCGGTCGCACAAGAGGCAGGAGCTAAGTAGGTATTGTTCCTGCTTCCCAAATTTTAGATGTGAGGAGTCAGCTGTCTGGTCTGAGACCTCCCTGACCCAGTGGCGGTGTGTGCTGTTTTTTCTGACAACACACTTAATATTGTGGTAGTTTGTATTCCACTAGTTTACGGCACTGGGAATAAAATGTATTTTTTATAGTGTATGCATTAGAACACAGTAGCATTCTAACACATTGCTTAATTCATCAAACCCTGAAAATAAACAGTTTTTTGTCTAAACTGTATAATTCACTGATCTGCACAGCAGAATGTCAAAGTATAAGGGCATGAAAGCTTTTATAAGGCTTTATATATAGAAGACAGCAGGTTGACATTTCACATACTGATCTTAATATTATAGATTATCAAGCATATCTTGTAGCTTTGTTTACAGTTACACAGGGTCATCATACATTTATTAGATTCAAGGGTAGGGCCCCACCCTCGCCAAACTTTCTGCCCAAACAACAATCATCCCAAATCCCTCTTCCCTTTCACATCCAGACTACTTAAATTTACTGCTGTTAAATGCTACTTTTTTTTACTCCAGCAATTCTACATTCCAGAAAAACAACTCTTGCCAGAGTCGCTATAAAGCCTTTATTTGATCCTTATCCCCATTGACCTATCTTTGGGTATGACACAGTTGATCACCACGTACTGTTTGGTAGCCTGTCCTCCCTCAGATTTCAGGATTCTCTTCTGTTTTGGCTTTCTTCGTACTTCTCCCATTACACCTTTAGTTTGCCCTCTGGATCACCTTCTACTGCTGTCCCACTATCGTTGTTTACGTCAGGGCTCTGGTCTAAGCCGCTTTCCTTTCTCTCTCTACTTGTTCTCTTAGTGTCTGATCTCGCATTGTTTTCAGTATTATCTTGATGCTAGCAGCTTCTAGATCTATCTGTCCATACAAGAAATTTCATCACGAATCCAGGCCCAAGTCTCATTCCACTTGTCTGACATTACCGCTTGGATGTTCCACTTTTATGTTGGAAGAAGGAAGTTCTATCTTGGCTGTATTAATCTCCTCCCAAATTCACTTTTCCCGTTTGTCCTATTTTTTTCTTCCAGTCCCCTTCGCCCATAATCTTAGAGTTGTCTTTCTCTCTCCTCCATATACATTTCAAAGTACTAAAATGTGTAATTTCTTTCTCAAGGACAGCAGCACTGTCCACCCCTTCTTTTCTAAGTATTCTACTGAAGTTCTTATCGCATTAGACTAGTTTCAAGTTTATTAAAGGACTTTCTATCCCGCCCATCAAACATATGTCTGAGCGGTGTACAGTTTAGTAATAGTGAAATCATACCGGGTTTGACCAGGTATTGCAGTTCTCATGTTTTTAGTCTGCAAAAGTACCTGGATACTGTTATGGAATTTAGTAATAGTGAAATCATACAGACAGGCATAGAATGGACAACAGGATAGATACAATAGGAGCTGGGGTGGAAATACAATAGTTAATAGAAAAGCAAGAGAAGGGGCATGGGTAAAACGGGAGGGAGGGAGGGAAAAAACTGACTTTCCATGCAAACTCTTCTAGCTGTGGCCCAAATGCTTCTAAAAAGAGGTAAGTCTTTAAGTCCATTTTAAACTGAGCGATTGTTACAAGCTGCTAGCAGTGAACACGCTGTAGTCTCGTGACAAAATTTAGCTGGAAAATTTAACTTTTACCAGTAATGATACACCTTTTCTCAAGCCACTATGTTGTCTCTCTATATAATTCATACTTCTCTCACTAATCTACAAGTACATTCATTCTGCATCTCTTCACTATCTTTCCTCTTACCTCTCTCTGCTCCTCTCCTCGTGAACTGTGTTCATCGGGAACCGCTGATCCTTGTCATCAGTAGCAGATGAATCCAGAAACTTGTGGGTTGTGACCATCTACCAGCAGTTGGAGATTCAGTTCTGTTGTCGTCTGTCTTATAGGACGGTATGCTTCTTATGTAGTCAGTATGTTCTCTGTCTCCAGCAGGTGGTAGATAGTTTCTACCTTTGCTCCTTTTTTTGTGTGTTCCTGGTTCAGTTGAGCTAAGGGGTGTTAAGATAACTGTCTGGTGCCTATTTGTGATGCACCTGGTGGTGTCAGGTCCCTCCCCCCCCTTCTACCCCTCCTGCCGTTTCTCCTCTGCCTCTCATCTCCTTTTTCATAAACTCTTTTAAAAAAAAAAAAGAGAGAGAAGATGGACACCTGCAAGAGAGCAAAGAGCTTCTTCTCTCAAGAGGAACAGCAGTATTGCTGCTATTGAGGCATTTATTGGTTAGCTTGTTCCAGTCTGGAAGTGTGATTCTTCAGTGCCTGAGCAAAGAAACCGGCAGTCTGTTTCTGCGAGTACCACTTTAAATTTTCTCTGGCTATTAGGTTTCCTGCAGTGGAGACAGGTTTAGCTTATCTAGCTGGCTCCCTTATATGATCTTATTCGAGCTTCTGCCAAGCAGATGGCTTTGGCAATCACTGCTAGGCGTTTGCTGTGGCTCAGCCATTGGGCAGCAGATGCTGCATCCAAGCAGTGTCTTATTAAGTTACCTTTTTGAAGAAAATTACTGTTTGACAAAGATTTGGAAAAGTTGGTCAAGGAGTTGGGGATTCTAAGTCTGTGTTTGCCAGAGGACAAGCCTCAGCTCACTCTTGCCTTAAAGACTCCAAACGATATAAGCCTGGTCACTCTGTTTCCTTTCAAAGGCCCAGGTACCAGACAAAACAGTCGTTTCGTTCAGATAAATGAGTGGGCACCCAGTCTTCCAGATCTTCCCCTGCTGCTCATACATTGCAGTGATGGGGTTCTGGTCCACTCTTTGACAGGGTTTATAGGGGGTGGCTTGCCCAGTTTTACGACAAGTGGACCAAGATTGCGTCAGACCAATGGGTCCTGGACATTATCAGTGACAGTTACAAATTAGAGTTTGCTTCTCAAATTGCAGTTTTTTCTTGGGATCCCCATACAAACCTTTGCACCAAAAAGAGGCTGTTCTTTCCACTCTTCAGTCCTTGCAGGAGTTAGGGACTGTTCTGCCTGTTCTGCTCAAGAGCAAGAATAGGGCTGTTACTCCATATACTTCAAAGTACTAAAGAAGGGTGACTTGTATCATCCTCTTCATGACCTCAAACACTTCATCAAGTTTATGCAAGTCAAATATTTTCAAACGGAGAGCCTATATGTGGTAATGGTGTGTCCAGGAGAGTTCTTGACCTCCCTGGATCTTGAGGAGGAGTATCTTCATATTTCCATGAGGCCTGCTCATCAATGCTTCTTGTAGTTTACTGTGCTGGGGAGGCATTTTCATTTCCAGGCGATGCTTTTTGGTTGGTTTCCAGTGGACGTTTTCAGAACATTCTAGGAACTTAAAAAAAACAAAAAAGCTGGATATTGGTGAGTTAACATATAGTTCCTTTTTTTTTTTTTTCCTGTGAGATAAATTTGATGTGTGTTTCAGATTCCAGTCCCCATGTTTGACCTTGTGGCAATAATCTCCATTTTTGGTGCAGTTTATTTTTCTTTTGAATTTGTGTTTTGATCCTTTTTAACCACTTTATCTGGTTTATTTCCTTTTCCCATGTTCTAACATAATAGATGATGTCAGATAGACTTGAACAGGCCATCTGGCGTGCCCAGCAGTCATGCTCATTATTGCTTCATGATTAAACCAAAAATGAACATGCTATATAGATACTTGATCCTTGTTTTTTTTTTTTTTTTTTTTTTTTTGCAATTATTGGGACACAGATTGTAGAAGTCCACTTGGTACTGTCTTTACATTCTAAATATGATTTTTATTTTATTTTATTTTGACAAATTTGGTTAGGTGCATCACTTGCAGCTTCCACCATTTCTTCTAGATGCTTGACTTTTTTTCACTTAACAGATCAACAGATCTCCCATCTGACCTGTTTCCCCCACAGGCAAGCAATAGATCCCACCTTCTCCTTTTCCCTCCCCTCCCCAAGGACCCTTCCTTTTCAAATTTTGTATAGTTTATAGCCAAGTCCATAATTTATTTGATTTACAGGAATGAGAGAGAATCCAGAAAATTCCATGAACAGTTAAGGTAGACCTAGAGAAAGCTACTACTTATCCGTAGGGGTACGTAGCATGGAATCTTGCTACTTTTGGGGATCCTGCTAGGTACTTGTGACCAGGATTGGCCACTGTTAGAAACAGGACACCGAGCTAGATGGACCTTTGGTTTGACCCGGTATTTCAGTTCTCATGTTTTTGGTCTGCAAAAGTACCTGGATACTGTTAAGGAATTGGTGGAAGTGCCTGTTCATGCTCGTTCTACCAGGATGTACAAAGAAGAATTTGGGAAATAAACACACTCTGTACTTCTGGTCAGAAAGAAGGCAAATGCGATCATGACAAGAGAGCCAAAGGATTCAACTAGTGCCAGCTGCCACAGCAAGCTGTGGTGGTCAGATCTATCCTGAAAAAAATCCTAAGAACTCTAAAAATCACATTGTAGTGTTTTGGGAGAAGACAGTTTCAGAATGCTGTGCTCTAATCTCATAGGGCAAGCTACTAGACTTGCTCCAGAATTTGTAGACCATTTTGAAAAGGGCACATATGTTTACTGAGTATCTTCTAGAGGATCAGAATGAATCCCCCCAAGCTAACCCTCAAACTGCCTCTAAAACTTATATCCCACCACCAAAAGCAATCCCCTGCAGCTACCCTCCGCCTCCCACAACAGTTCCTGCCCCCACCTGACAAAATACATGCACAGCATATGTTGTGTACTGCCAAACTAATTTCTGTTGCCATAAGCAGGGTCATATTAAGACATTGCCAAATGATGAGCATACTTTGGACCCTGTAAGGTGTACTCCAGAGTTTAAGATTGCCAGCTGTCTTGCGTTTTCAGAATTCAACAGATTTTTAAACTAAATGTCCAGAAGGTAGAATAGCTAATGTGTCTGCACACTTTTCAGAGTTTAAAGCCTCAGTTTGCAGTTCTGTCATCCTCCCCGCTGTATGTCCTACCTTCTTTCAATATGACTAGCAGCAGAGGCTGTATCTAGGATTCAGACAATGATAATGTATTGGTGTGAAGCACTGGAAAGCAGACCTAGTTACAAGAAGAGTGGAGGTGAGTTACTACTACTATTTAGCATTTCTATAGCGCTACAAAGCGTATGCAGCGTTGCACAAACATAGAAGAAAGACAGTCCCTGCTCAAAGAGCTTACAATCTAGTAGACAAAAAAATAAAGCAAACAAATCAATTAATGTGTAGAGGAAAGAGGAGAGGAGGGTAGGTGGAGGCGAGTGGATACAAGTGGTTACGAGTCAAAAGCAATGTTAAAGAGGTGGCCTTTCAATCTAGATTTAAAGATGGTCAAGGATGGGGCAAGACGTAGGGGCTCAGGAAGTCTATTCCAGGCATAGGGTGCAGCAAGACAGAAGGCGCGAAGTCTGGAGTTGGCAGTAGCAGAGAAGGGAACAGATAAGAAGGATTTATCCAGGGAATGGAGTTCACGGAAGGGATGTAGGGAAGGACGAGTGTGGAGAGATACTGGGGAGCAGCAGAGTGAGTACATTTATAGGTTAGTAGAAGAAGTTAGGGAAGTTCTTGTGCTATGCAAGTGAAGTTTATCTATATGGTGGATAGTGGAAGAGAAATTGTTCCCCCCCCCCCCCCTAAAAAAATGACCTTTTTATGAGAGGACAAGTTCAACATCTGTAGCAGACATATACTGATTTCATTGTAACATAAATGAATTGCACTTTTCAAAACACATTGGCTCACAGACACACAGACTTTGTTCGTGGAGAGGTTGGAAAGAATTCCATGAGCCATGTTCCACATGCTTTGTCCGCTTGTTGTTTCATGCATTTATATTGTGTATTTCATTGTTAACGTTTGATTAATACAACATGCTTCTAACTTGCTCCACACAAGCAAATATATTTCCTTGTAGCAACGAATTGTTCTGTATTGAGGATTTTCTATAGGACGTCCAATGCTTTGTGGGTTTTATTTTGCTCTGGTTATTTCTTTCTGCTACTCCCTTGGGCCTCCAGCTTAGTTGGGAATTGGCCCTTACTTGGGGTAAAGGCACCATGAACTTTCATATGCAACTACTCAGGCTAACCCATTTTTATTCTCTACTACTACTACTACTACTTATCTTTTCTATAGCGCTACAAGGCATATGCAGCACTGTACACCATACACAAAAAAAGACAGTTCTCTCTTATAAATCAAATATTACAGGGACTGCCATTTGTAATGGGGTCATGGACTGTGGATCTTTTCATGACCAGTTACACTTGTTGGTATTATTGTGTGATTAGTTTGGAATTCCTCTCCTTTGGATGTTGTGAATGTTCATGCCATAATGTGATATACAGTGGTTTTCAATATAGCAAACTTGTGTCTGAAGCACCTCTGGACTGTATGGGTTAATCTGCAATGATTTTTGTGTTAAAAAATGTATAGCACTTACAAATTGTATATATTTTATAGAAATACTATTTCTTGCATATTATGAAAGGCTGTGTTGTTGGGTTTCTTTTTTTTTTTTTTTGGGGGGGGGGGGGTGTTTCCCAACCCTTTCTTGGAGACACACCTAACTGATTTGGTTTTTAGCATATCCATGGCGAATGTGCACAAGAGAGATTTGCATACATTGGCAACTCAGGTCTCGTTTTTATTCATTGTGGTCATGCTTATTCATTGTGGTCGTCCTGAAAACCTGACTGTTTAGACCTCTGGGACAGTGAAACATTGAAGTAATATACTCTATATATTATTTATAATGCTATAAAGTTTAAGTGTAAAAATGACTGAAACATTTAATGGTCTCCACTAGCTGCTTACACTTGTAGTATATATATATTGACAGTTGTGACTTTTTGCATCAATCTTAAATAGCATATTTATGCCTCCATCCAAGGAAGCAACAAATGGAGTATGTTTAGAAAAGTGTAATTTTAATGTGGAAATTTTAGGGAGGGGAAGATGTGGTGTGTGTGTGGGTATTCATTTGCGCTTTATTGGAGTCTGATAGCCTTTCTGCTAAAAATAAATAAATGGCATACATTTGAATTGTTTGAATCAACACAGATAGTAAAAACCATCAATATTGTTTTTACAGGACTATCACAGAAAATGTTATCTGGTTGGAGTTGGATTATATATGCTGTACCCATTGCACTGAGTACTTATTCTTGTACAGGTAAGATTTGAATATGTATAATGGAAAAGGAAAGTAATACAATCATTTTATTATAACACTAGTAAGAAATGCCCGTTTCTGGCAAAAATGAAACGGGCGCTAGCAGGGTAATCCCCCCCCCCCCGTCCTCCCTCCCTCCCGAGTTGCAGACACCCCCTCCGTGCCTCCGTTTCGAGTTCCACACCTCTCCTCTTCATCCCTTTGTCCCTCAGTGAAGTGGTTGCGAGGGCCGCCCCGCCCTCAACATCATCGCGTTTTGACGCGAGGGCGGAGCTACAGTGACTGGAGCCTGCAGGCCAAACCGGATATCTCGGGCGCCTCAAGTTTCCGGCTTGAGGCTTCAAAGTGCCTTTTATATATATAGATACTCTGACGTGCTAAAATGTTAAGACGTTTGTTGAAAACTTAACACCTCTGAATTTTAGTGTCTAGATGTTCATGCTATATAATGATCTAGTATGGGCATGGATTGTTCCATTGTTTTTTGACAAGCAAATAACAGTCATGCAGATGAGTTACGTGACTGTCTGCGCAAGTGTGAAACAGGTTCTAGAGTTTTTATCCAAGCATGCATGGGACTTCTGTAGCTTTGTTTTGTTGTATTTGATTAGCCACCCTTCAAAAACTGCATCAGGATCATTGGACATCCCTCAGGAGCTTTGCACTATCTCCGTTTTGACCATTGTGTTTTTCTGCATTGGTACTACAGTCCCAGCTGGCCAAAGGATTTGTTTAGCACATTTTGTTGGTGGTGTTACCATTTTGGAGCATCTTATCTTCAAAAATGTCTGCACAGTTTGATTTTGAACATAAGAACATAAATGTTGTCATACTGGGACAGACCGAAGATTCATCAAGCCCAGTATCCTGTTTTCCAACAGTGGCCAATCCAGGTCACAAGTACCTGGCAAGATCTCAGAAAAGTAAAACAGATTTTATGCTGCTTATCCTAGAAATAAGCAGTGGCTTTTTCATTTTAATAATGGCTTATGGATTTGTTTTCGTTTAGAAAATTATCAAAACCTTTTTTTATACCTTGCTAAGCAAACTGCTTTTTACTACATTCTCTGTCAGATGAATTCCAGAGTTTAATTGCATATTGAGTGAAGAAATATTTTCTCTGGTTTGTTTTAAATTTACTACTTAGTAGCTTCATTGCATGCCCCCGAGTCCTAATATTTTTGGAAGGAATAAACAAGTGATTCACGTCTACCCGCTCCACTCCACTCCATTGAGTACTTTATAGTCATCTATCTTATCTCCCCTCGGCAATCTCTCTTCTCCAAGCTGAAGAACCCTAGCCGCTTTAACCTTTCCTAAGAGGGAAGTTGTCCCATCCTCCTCCCCCCCCTTTTTTTTTTAATTTAAAGGTGGTCTTTGTTGGCTGAATAACAGATTTTTGTCAAAGATCGCAAACTGACAATCTGTCCACAAAATCAAAAACAGCGTAAGAAGTTACATCTTTGTTGAACTGATGTGTCTCTAGTACTGAAGAATAATCCATGAGCCTTTTTGAAAGTGGACCAAAAAGATAAACGCACAGTGCACAAAAACATCTAGCAAATAGCAATTTTGAAAAAAAAAAAAGACTTTTTTTTCTGTTTTGAAAATGACTGTATTCCCCACTTGAATTTTGGACGTTTTTAGCAAAATGTCCAAAGTTGGACTTAGACATCATATCAAAAATGCCCCTCCATGTAACTTTGTAAGTCTAAGTGCTTTGAAAATTCTTATTCATATCTGTACTGATACTCGTGCTGATATTTTACACACTTTTGCTTTATTAGCAATGTAGATTGATTCATGCACTATTCCCACTTCAGTTTGTTTGGATATAGTTTTGACTACGGATTTTAACAACACCTGTTTACCCTCTTCTGCTTCACCCCTAATGTTCCCTGTGGATCTCTAACCCTTTTCTTGCTCTTCTGTTCACTTGTTTTGATCTGTTGTCATCAGAATTCCTATTACAAGGTAAGTTCACTGTCTTTTCTAGCATCTCTCTTTGGGCTTTATGCTGCAAGCCAGGAAGCCGGAATCTAAAGCTTTTCTGGTTTGTACCTTAACATTTTTCCATAGAAATGGTACTGGTAAGAAGACATATCAAGTTCAAAAATGGGCTAAGTTGGGCCAGGATTTCCAGAGAAATACACCTCACAAAATATGGCCCACTGTATTTCTATGGGAAAAGGAGTTCCAGCAGCTGTAGCATACAAACTTACATACTATGAAACCTAGCAATTATAAAAAAATTCCTCCTGTCATACTGCCTCTCCTTATTTTCTACTCTCCCCACCCCTAAATGTTACCCTTGCAAATTGCCCTCACAACTGCTCCACTGCCCTATCACCCCACAAGCCAATCATTTTATAACACGTACCCTAACACTGCCATACAAAGGTTGCAAACATGTAACCACAACCTACATCGATACCCCACACTCAACTGTAAGACAATGCAGACATACATTGACCCATATACGTATATAGTAGGATTGGAAAGAATTACATAAACTGTGCTCCACATTGTTTCCCTATTTGTTGTATATTGAATTAGGAGGGGAAGGAAATAAAATGAAATGGTGAATGGAACTGGCTATTAAACAGAAACAGAGTGAGAAGTTTAAAGAAAATGCTGTTCTTAGGGCCCATTTACTATGATATGCTAGCGTTTTTAGCATATGCTAAACACTAGATACACCCATATATTTCTGTGGGTGTCTCTAGCATTGGTGCATACTAAAAATGCGCCTATAGCGCAGCTTAATAAACAGGGCCTTTAGGCACAAGAATATAATGTAATTAGATAAGGAGCAAAACTACTTGGCATGTTCAAAATTGCTGATTTGAAATAGACCAAACATAATTTTTAGAGGAAAAAATGGGATATTTCCTGCAATGATGCAATTAGATCCCCAGTTTTGTGAGATTTTTCTCATGTATTATTGTAAATTAATGAATAAAAGTATTGCTCTTTAAATCTTTTGTGTGTTTTTAGATTGCATAGTTCCTAAACATTGAACAAAATATTCTACTAAATCCAAAGACATTGATGATCTGATACCTTGCAGCTGGTTAGAGAATATTCCTATCTTGGAAATGGATGTAAATTGTAGCCATGGATTAGTAATTTTGTATTTAAATTAAATTTATTTATTTTTGTTACATTTGTATCCCACATTTTTCCACCTATTTGCAGGCTCAATGTGGCTTACATAATACCGTAAAGGCATTCACCAAGTTCGGTAGGGGATAAATACAAAAGAAGTTAAGGTGTTATAGGGAAGATAAGACTCAGTCATATGGGTTAAAGGTAGGAGGGTTTGATAATGTCCAATACGTTCTTTGATAGTGAAGTGTTGCAGGGTTGATGCGTTTAAGTTGGGTCAGCCTGGTATGCCCTTCCGAATAGATAAATAAACCAGTGACTGGACCATTGATTCAGTGGTGAATGTTGCCGTGCACACAAATTGGATTCAATTCCCAAATCAGGCTTCTGATCCTCAGGTCACCTGAAATTTTACAGCTTTATTGTTAATCTCGTTCCACTCCGCATGTAACTGTAGATAGTATCTTTAAATATGGCAAAGTTACATTTTAGCTTTCGTGATAACCCAGCAATTTTTGTGCATTCAAAAATTTTTGCACTGTAAAACTACCATTATTTGGGGAAAAAAAAAAGGGATACCAGCTTACAGTTAATGATGTCACAGTGACATAGACTTTTGTCTGGGCAGTAGTGTTTGGAGTAGAGAGTTGCACGGGGACAGAAATCTTACCCATCCCCACCCGTCCCTGCTGGAATCTTACCCGTCCCCACCCATCCCCACTGGAATCTTACCCATCCCCACCCATCCCCGCAAAAATTTAAACCATCCCAACCCGTCCCCATCCCCGTAAGAATTTAGCCCATCCCCACCCATCCCCATAAGAATTTAATAGTACATAAAAGAAAGATCCAGTCAGCTCCCTCAGTCTCTTTCTGGATTTGAGCCACAGCACTGTAGGCAAGGAAGGAACGGAAGTTGGAACTTGGAACACTCTGGTGAGCACATGTAAGATTTGTCTCTGATTCACTGGCAGTGTGTGCTGAGAGGCCGCCACTTGCACGCGCCAGTAGGTCAGGTGACATCTGATTCTCGTGCCTGTGTCAGAGCTGAGGTCTGTGCACCAGACTGGGAGCAAAGAGGATTAATAGTAACATAGTAAGTGACAGCAAATAGACCTGAACGGTCCATCCACTCTGCCCAATAGTCACACTCATGATCAATTCATCATTAAATCAACGAGTGTGATATTATATACTTGATTATGGTCTTTCTTTCGTGTTTCTGGAACAAAGACCATAGAAGTCTATCTGGCCCCAACCTTATGTTCCAACTGCTGGAGTTGCCATCGAAGCCCACTCCAGCCTATTCATGTTCTCATTTGTGGGACACAGACCATAAAAGTCTGTCCAGCACTGTCCTCATGTTCCAGCCACTGAAGTTGCTGCCTAAGCCCTTTCCAGCCCATCCTACACCAGATTGCCATGTATGAGACACAGACCATACAAGTCTGCCAGGTATCAGCTCTAGTTCATCACAGCCAGAGTCGCCATCTAAGTGTCACTTGACATATCCATACACATGCAGCCATTTAAGGTTAGCACGCCTTTTTGAATTCCGTCATCATTTGTGACTCTATCACCTCCTTAATGGAAGACTTTCCACATTTATGCTATTAAAGCAAGGAAGAAGAGGAGGAGGAGACAGCACTCAAATAAATTGGTATTCGGTAGATGAGAGGCTGGTGCAGGTGCAGCTTACACTTCCACGGGAAGCCCACAGAACTGGTTCCATCCCCGCGGGAACCCCGCAGGAACTGCCTCCATCCCCACGGGAACCCCGCAGAACTGCTTCCATCCCCGCGGGAACCCCGCAGGAACTGCCTCCGTCCCTGCGGGAATCCCGCGGGTTCCGCGGGATTCCCGCGGGGACGGAAGCCGTGCAGCTCTCTAGTTTGGAGGCCTGTCACAAGCTCCACCCAAAGCTGCAAACAATCATTGAACTCGAGGAAGTGCTGCAGATGATCTTGGACAGCCTTCCACAGGACAGGGACTGATCGACAAGGCAGTTAAGAGCTTCCCAAAGCAGCTGAAGGCCTGTGTTAAAGCTGGGGGTGGATGCTTTGAACATTCACAGTGATTGTGAAATTATGACACATTGTTATATCATTTGAATGTTATTTTACTGTTACCTCAAACATTTTTAATGTACAAAAATCTAGGTAATAACACTAAAATGTCAGTAACATATAACTTAATATATTAATGGTAATAACGTAAGTATGATGACAAAGTACGTAAAATTTCTCATTGAAATTCAAAGCAGTTGCTGAGAAAACAGCAAAAAAAACTCCAAGGGGTTACCTTTTTTTTGCCCACCCTGTAGTTTAAGCCTATTGAAACATTTCAAAAAAGTTTGTGTTGGTTGAATTTTTTTTATTTCACTTATATAAATTTATGGCTAACTCCATTTTATGGAAGCCAGCAATCTCTTCAGTACACAAGATGGTGCTTTGAGAGTCCACTCAGAACAAATTAGAACTGTCAAGTTTAAAAAAAAAAGGTCATGGGGGAGGGGTGGGGTTGGTAACCTGCCTTACTGGACAGAGTAGATGGTCCATTCTGGGCTTATTTATTATGTTACTATTTGTTACTATGATTATTCAACATTATTATGTTTTTAGTGTTATGGTACCAATTTTTTGTTTGTCTTTTTTTGCAGATGAACAATTAAAGGCCTGTGGCCACATCACCCCAGAATCATCTGTATTGGCAATAGGCTCCCAATTTATAGCATTTTGCACTCTTAACGAGACCTGCATTGATCTTTTTAAGCAAAATGCCAGTCACATTATCTGGAAATCTAAAGCTACTGAGATCCCTGAAGAAAAATATACTGTAATTAACCAAACAACTTCCAGCGTGACTCTCAATGTCTCATCTTCATTTGAAAGTCCACTTACATGCAGCTTTCGGGTTTATGGTCAGATAGAACAAACTCTTCATGGAATTTTTTTCACATTGGGCTGTAAGTGTTTCTTTTCTTTAGCTATAATGCATTTTATATTGAATTATTACAAAAATATTTTGGAAATTGCCTAATCATTATGAGTGAGGATTAATCAGATGTATAATAATTATTATAAAGCTACATATTCAATATCCCATGTTATTCCTATCTTTCATGTGCATATATAGGAAACTCTAAGCATGTATGTCTTTTATATTATTGTTTTCAGTGCTATATAAATATTCTCATGTAATAGGTCAAATCAGAGTTTAATACATAATTTTCATCTGAGGAATCATAGATTGTGTTTGTATGTATTCTAATAAGTGTAAGCTTAAAGGCAAGAACAGCACAAAACAGTTTGGTGAGTATTTCATATACAAAACATAACATTTTGTGTAAGGTTTTAAGTGCATCTTCTAGGAACAGAAAATGATGGCAAAGCCCTTCTATCTTGCATGTCCCTTTTACAGTACTACAGGGCCTAACAAGCCTTAGGCTTTACCCTTGCATCCTTCTGTCTAGAGAGATTCTGTGCTTGTCATTCTTCTGAATTCTGTTGGGAAAAGTACAAAAAGCAAAGCACTGCATGGATAACCCCAGTTAATTGAAGCGCTGTGTCCAAACTGAGATAATCGACAAATATCACTTGCCCCATGACCAAACTTTACAAAATATAACACCATCCACAACTTTGGTAAGATTTTCAAAGATGTCAAAGAAACTGACAAAAAAGGAACTGTAGTAATGAATAGACTGAACTACAAATGGGAAGTGGCGAGTCCAAGCTCTTGAGTATCTTTTTTTTACGAGCCCCTGTCCTTTGACCCAATGAAAAATACCAGATGGAATTATACATCTTGAAGAGACATTCTACTAATGCATAGGAAAAGTATGCAGAGATACAGCCCATGAGTATTAACCAGATATCTCTTATCTACTACCAAAATACACAAACCTGAACCTTGGGCTCCACATTGTGCAAACAATGCTGCTATGGTACGGGTGTCTGACTATATGAACTCCATCTTCTGACCCTACATCACTTATAGCCCAAGCTATTTGAGATAACAAAAAGGGGAAAAAAAGGCCAAACTGAACACTGACCCTCCTCTGTGGTACCAGTGTCAAAAGCTTTAGTAAAAATCTACAAACAAAGGGCCCCTTTTACAAAGCCGCGGTAAGCCCAACACAGGCTAAAAAGGCCCGGTGGTAGTTCCCCCAGTGCATGTCATATTTTTATTTTTGTAGCGCCGATATATACTTGGCGGTAATCAATCACTGCTGCTCGCTTCCCAGTTATAGCCAGATTAGTGTGAGAGCCCTTGCCGAAACCTCAATGGCCATTTCCTGAAAAAAAGACAGACCTGCCTTTTATCCACTGTGGTGAAAGGGGGCCTCGGCGCACATGCCAGCTTTGTAAATGGGGCTCAAAAAGAAGAGGGGCCAAGTAATTAGGGAACAAGCCTAAACCCAAAAGAAAATAAAACTAATATCTTTATGTATCATGTATCTCTATACAAATTTGTTTTACAATTTTACATATACATCAAAGAAACAGAAAAATGGGAGAAGGAAAACACTGTGTGCTCACAACTCGGGGCCCCTTTTACTAAGCTGCAGTAAAAAGGTCCCTGCGCTAGCAGTGGGGGCCATTTTTGCTGTGTGCTGAGGCCCTTTTTACCGCAGCTGTAAAATGCCAAAAAAAAAAGACATTGTCATGCGGTAAGATTCCTCTTACCGCGTGACCCTGCAGGGGGGGAGCACTTACCTGGTGGTGGTGGTAAGGTCTCCTGTGGTAACCGGGTAGTGCACGGCGCTGCCCAATTACTGCCGGGTAACTCCTTGCAGAAATATTTTTTCAATATTTATGTTATTGCTGGAAATGCCGCACCCTGAGGGTGTAACTACTGCTGACGTCAGCTGAAGATTCAGTAAGCCTGCAGTGGGCTTACCCACCACTTAGTAAAAAGGGCCCCTTAGTAACTATAGGCCAGATTTAGTAAATGGCACCCAAAGGGGTCCTTTTACTAAGCTGCGGTAAAAGGGGGCCTGTGCTAGTGTCGGTGTGTCTTTTTGATATTTTTATTTTTTTATTTATTTTTGTTACATTTGTACCCCGCGCTTTCCCACTCATGTGCCGAGGCCCCCTTTTACCACAGTGGGTAAAAGTCTGTCTTTTTTTTCTGGAAAAGAAATTGCTGTGCGGTAAGTGATCCACTTGCTGGGCAGCCATTTCGGGGGGTGGGGGAGGAGCACTTACCACCACCCATTGAGGAGGCAGTAAGGGCTCCCACACTAACCCAGGTAAACACCAGCGCTACAAAAATAGAAAATTTTTTGTAGTGCCGGAAATGGCACTCCGTGAGAACTACCTTCAGGCTTCCTAGTTCCAGATTAGAGCGTAGCAAGCCTTTTGCTGCATGCCAACCCTTTAGTAAAAGGGCCGCAAAGTAAGGTGCTGGGAAGAATACTGTGCTAAGCGCTATTCTATAAAGAGCAGGTCAGGCTGAACACCCTTCATAGAATGGAGCTTAGTGTGTCTTCTCATGCCCAACCTTGGGCATGAGGACCTATGACTGCTGAAATCTGGTGTGAATGCTGGTGAGCAAATGACCCTATAACTGCACCTGAATTTTGGGACTGCTCCTGACCCACCCGTGCCCCTCCCATGGCTACGCTCCCTTTTGAGTTACACATGAGACAATTTAGGCGTGCATGATTATAGAATAGCACATAGGACTTACTGCATGTTAGTCGTAATTAGTGCCAGTTAACGGCAGTAATTGATAGTGGCTCATTAACCAATTCGTTTTCATGTGCATTAGGATTTGCACCTAAATTTAAGGGGCCTTTATAGAATCCAGGTGTATGTGATTCCAGGTGAAAAATCTCTCATGTCACCACATGTTTGATCTAATCATGTTGTACCAAAAAATAATAAACTTCAAAAAAAATATTTTTAATTTTATCAAATAATGAATCTTCAATTCCAAATTTCATATATATTACTATTTGGATAATCATGGCATACATCAAAATGCATACTAGACACTACCATAAAAATATTTGAAATCTTTACTTCCAGCACAAGCTGTCCATATTACCACTGTAATAAAAGAGAATATTTTGTTACTCTAGCTCCAGCATAGCCTATGTTTCACCCCACTGAGCTGCTTCAGGAAGATGGATTACTAAAGTGGCAGTAAAATTTGACAGTCTCTGGGGAAAACATGGTTAAAGTTGCAGATTCAAAATGTTGAGAGTGGCTGATTTTTTTGTTTTGTTTTGTTTTTTTTTGTTACATTTGTACCCCGCACTTTCCCACTCATGGCAGGCTCAATGCGGCTTACCATGGGTCCAAAAACAGTCACATGTTTGAACTTCTGTAACTTTAAAAAAAAATTTCACATAATAGGGCGGGATTTGGATTGTAGTATTAAATTTGTTTGCTCTAATAGAATTCATTAAAACTTCCTGGTGATATTTTCATATTTTCCCAGTTTTATAAAATCTACACCAATCAGTGAGCACCTTTTCCAATACGTTTCATATACCATTTTGGACTCTCTTTCCCTTAACCTTATTTCTTTTTTTCCTTGTCTCTTCTATCCCATCTACTTTAATTGTATTTGATTAACCACTGGTCTGCACATGTGGGAAAAGGTGGGGTAAAAATGTGCTAAAATAAATAAATATACCATCAACACCTTAGTTCATTTTCATGAAGCAGCCCAGTAGTGTGAAAAACAGGCTTAACAAAAATATTTGGAGGTAAGTTAACACTTATTTTCTTCTAAAATTGCTATTATTTCTATTTGGGGGTGATATGTTTGTACCTAGAGACCTCAACAGGACCTTTTCAATTTGGCTCATGTCCAAACTCACCAAGTTAACGCCTTCCTTAAATATCCCTGTTTTCCTTTGATTTTTCAGAATAATACTAAGAATATTTTTGTCTTTTACAGTGCCTCCAGACAAACCTGAAAATTTGACTTGCATTGTATATAATGACGATAATTTGACATGTACCTGGAATCCTGGAAGGCCTACTTTCCTGCCCACTAATTTCACTTTGAAGCATCAATGGTGAATATGTCACTTATGTTAAACAAAAATAGTAAATTTCATCTCCTTTTTTTCTACTATCAGACTATGTGTTTCTTCCTTAGCATCCCTCTGGACTGGCCCAGGATTGGACTGATGGATTGTGCACGCCTTCCAGCAGGTGGAGACTGAGAAACCTCTGACTCTAGAGAGCCAATAAGAGCCCTGGCCATGTGACCCTAGCCTCAGTATTTTCTCAGTCTCCAGCAGGAGGTGAGCCCATTAGTCTCTCTCTTTCTTTACTTGGGGAATTAAAAAAAAAAAAAGGGATGGTTAACTTCTGTACCTTTACAATATGCAATCATGGCAGTTTTATGAAAATGGTATGACTAGATTGGTGGTGTGTAAAAATTAGTTTGGTTACCTGAATTTGTTTTGTTACACATTCATCATTGCACGCTCGTTTTCCTCATTACAGGATTGATGAGTATATGAAGTAACAAAATCCCAATGAAGTGCTAAGTGGTCCTACTCATGAGGCTAACCTAACTGAATATAGCCCTCATTTTTTTGGAACACTTCCATGTAAGGGATGAGTGGTTAGCTGCTCCTTAAAATTCTTCCAGACTCGGTATTCTAAAATTGAGACTCTATATATCCTGGTTGGGATAGAGCTGTCTGGGAATAGGGAGGAATGGGTATATTTTGCAGTTCTGCCTCTGAATTTCAGCATGTAGGAGAGGAAACCTTTCTTAGTTTTCAGCTTCAGCTGTTTGAAGGAAGGTACCTTAGTTGCTTTATCTGATGCGAATAAAGGAAATACTAGCATCAATATTCTCACCTGATCCTGAAGCTCTATGACATTTTCTGTGTGAAGATCTAGCCTTCATTATTCATATATTAATACCGTGGATTACTGTATTGCCTTTTGGTGGGCCTCCAAAGAACAACTGTTGCTCCATTGCAGAAGGTTCAGAACATTGTCACTAGAATTTTTTTAATGGGTCTGCATCTTTGAGATTCTATATCCCCTATACTGAAGCCATTACATTGGCTGCCTATGAATTATAGTGGAAATTTTAAAATTAAGATGATGATGATGTGTTTCACTACTTAGGGGTCCTTATACTAAGGTGCGTTGAAAAATGGGCTGTGCTAGTGTGGGCATGTGCCTGTATAGTAAAAAAAAAAAAACAACAGAAAAAAGCCTTTTTAAATTTTTGCTGAAAATAGACGTGCAGCAAAATAAAAATTGGCACGCGTCCATTTTGGATCTGAGACCTTATCGCCACCCATTGACTTAGCGGTAAGGTCTCATGCATTAACCATGCAGTAATCATCTATTTGCATAGAATGACGATTACCGCTCGGTTTCCGGCGCACATAGCATACTTGCGTAAAAAACGAAATTACCGCCTGGGCCATGCAGTAGCTGGGCGGTAACACCAAATTGACGCGTGATGGGCATGCGTTGGCGCCTACATGGCTTAGTAAAAGGTCCCCTTAATAATGCTGGTCCAGATTCTTATGTTGAGACAGTTCTTTGTGTCTGATGAACGCTGACTGTTCCACAAGGAAGGAAATGGTATGTACACTTTTTAAGAAACTAGTGAAAATTTCTTTTTTGCTCTGCCTTGTAATTAATTTTAGATATGCATTTATATTCTATTTTGAATTGTTTAGAAAGACTTTATGCACAATATATTATACTAGTAAAAAAGGCCCGTTTCTGACATAAATGAAACGGGCGCTGGCAAGGTTTTCCTCGGAGTGTGTATATTTGAGAGAGTGTGTGTGAGAGTGACTGTGTGAGAGAGAGAGAGAGAGTGAATGTGCGAGTGTGTGTGTGTGACAGAGAGTGAGACTGGATGCAAGTGTGTCTGTGAGAGAGAGAGAGAGAATGTGTGAGAATGAGAGTGTGTGCCAGGGGTCCCCCCTCCCTCCCTCCGAGTTCGAGGGTCGTCGTCCCCCTCCCTCCCTCCCTCCAAGTTCCAGGGTCGTCATCCCCCCCTCCCTCCTTCCCTCCCTCCCTCCCTCCCAGTTCCACGGGGGAGTGGGATCCTGCATCAGTGTGTGTATGTGACACAGAGAGTGTGACAGGGTTGATGCGTCTTTATTGGGAAGGGTTGGAGGGGGGTCAGCATTGCTGTGGGGGTGGGGTGTCAGTGATTGAGTGTGTGATACACAGAGAGAGAGAGTGTCCATGTATCCATGTCCTGCATCAGAGTGTGTGTGTGTGTGTGTGACATTGACAGGTGGGGGGAGGGGGGGATAACAGAGAGAGAGTGTGTGAGACAGAGACACATTGTTTGTGTGTGTGTATGTGAGAGAGAGAGAGAGAGACAGTATCTCTGTGTGTGACAGAAAGAGTATGTGTCTGTGTGAGAGACAGTGTGTGTGTGTCAGAGAGAGAGTGTGTGTCTCTGACAGACAGAGTGTGTCTCTGTGTGTGAGAGAAAGAGAGAGAGTGTGACACTGAGTTCAGTGTCTGTGCAGTGTATCTGTTTTTGTTTTGTTTCTGTGATTCACCTGTTAGGTTCCACGCTGCTGTCCGGCTGAAGCGTCTGTTGTTGCCCGCTGCCGATTAGCTCTCAGTGGCAATCAAGGGGTGTAGGTGGTCCTTCCACGGTTCGTTTGGAAGAACGGCTGAAGCGTCTGTTGGTGTCCGCTGCCGCTCAGCTCGCAGTAGTGGTCAAGGGGCTTCCGCGGTTCATGTGGAGTAACGTCTGAAGCGTCTCGTGCGCTTCGTTTTTGCCGTTCAGCTGTCAGTGTGGAGGAAGGGCTGTAATGTGTTGCGCGGTTCATGTGTGCAGCCAGCTGTCCTGTGAGAGAAGCGTCTCACTCATCCTTGTGATGTTGCGTTCCTTTGCCTGGCAACTCTGCAGCGTTCCCTTCCCTGTCAGTGTTCTGCCCTCGACGTCATCACGTTTTGACGCGAGGGCGGGACAGAGAGAGATGGTGATAGACTTACGAATCTTACGAACCCTTCACTGAAGTGTGCCACGGTCAGCTTCAGAATGTTGGAGGTGCTTTTTATTATAGTAGATGTGAAGGATCTTTCAAACGTGAAGGATTTTTGGCATGCATCCGCTGCCCAATACCCTTGATCTCAAGGAGTTGTACTTGTATATGCCCATATGGCTGCCGCATCAGAGGTTTCTGTGTTGCGGTGCTAGGCCATCACTTCCAGTTCATGGCTTTGCACTTTGGTCTTGCCACTTAACCAAAAACATTTACCGAGGTTGTAATGGTAGTGGTTGTGGCATTGCTTCAGCACCAGGTAATCGAAGTTCACCCATACCTTGACAACTGGCTCGTTCGTGCATGGTCCTATTCGGACAGCATGGCAGTGATGGACAAAGTCTTCCATCTTCTGCTGTCATGTTGTTTTCTCAATTTCAAGAATAGCAGAGTAACTCCTTTGCAGACTTTGGAGTATCTGGGGTGTCTGTCTGACACAGGAAGGGAGGGGATCTTCCTCACGGGAACGCAGGAGGTCGAAGATAGTTCAACAGGGTCACCTTCTCAGTTAAGGCAGGCCCAGGGTCTGGGGTAAGTGACAGAAGCGATGGAAGTGGTGACATGGGCATGGGCTCATATGCGGCCATTACAGGACTTCCTTTTCAGCCGCTTGTGTCTAGTGTCTCAGAAGTACGGGCTTCATCTTTCTTGGATGCTGGTTGCCAGTATGCAGTGGTAGTTGTTGCCCAGGAATTTGATCGTTGGAGCTCCCTTTTCAGTAATAAAATGGGAGGTGGTGAAAACAGACACCAGCAAGTCAGGTTGAGGAGCTCATTACAAGTTCCATCTGGCACAAAGCACCTGGATGGAACAGGAGTCTCATTAGTAGAAAGTCTGTTGGAGCTCAGGGCAGTTCAGAGTGCCTTACACGACTTTTCTCCCTTTTTTTTTTTTCTTACATTTGTACCCTGCGCTTTCCCACTCATAGCAGGCTCAATGCGGCTTACATATTACAGGTACATATTACAGGTACTTATTTGTACCTGGGGCAATGGAGGGTTAAGTGACTTGCCCAGAGTCACAAGGAGCTTCCTGTGCCTGCAGTGGGAATCGAACCCAGTTCCCCAGGACCAAAGTCCACCACTCTAACCGCTAGGCCACTCCTCCACTCACTTTCAGTTGGGGGCCCCAGTCTGTGTTTTCTCCAACAGTGTGACAACAGTGGCTTATATCAGCAAGCAAGGTGGGACCCGCAGCCATCTGATGGTGGTGGAGGCAGCCTCCTTTATGAATTGGGTGGAGAAAAATATCTGTTTGTCAGCAGCTCACATCACTGAGTCCTTGAATATGGAGGTGAACTTTCTGTGCAGGCAATCCTTGGACCCGGGAGAATGGGAGCTATCCAGCCATGGTTTTCAGCTGATAGTGGATCGATTAGTGATCTCTGCTTCTGGACTTGATGATGATGAAAAGGAATGCCAAAGTGCCCAAGTTCTTCTACCGTTGGAAAGAACTGGGGTTGATGGGGATCGATGCCCTACTGCAGCCCTCGCTGGAGACACATCTGCTGTATGTCTTCCCTCCTTGGTCCTTGTTCAGCTGCGTGTTGAAAAGGATCACATTGCACCAGGGTCAAATAATTCTTGTACCCTCAGATTGGCTCTAGAGGCCGTGGTATGCAGACCTGATTCAGCTGCTGAAGCAAAGTCCGGTACATCTGGAGGATCTGTGTCCCTTTGGTCTTATGGCTTGGCCATTGAAAGGGCTTGGTTGAGACAAAAAGGTTATTCTGATTCAGTCCTTGCTACATTGCTTCTGGCTTGGAAATGCTCTACATCCGTGGCATATGTGAGGGTGTAGAGGACGTTCAAGGGCTGGTGTTCATTAAATAAAAAATATTTGCTAAAAAAAATAAATAATCTACCTCTGATGGCTAAATTTTTAATAGTCTAACTAGCACGTTTTATGTCCAGTTCTGATAAATTATTCTTTCTACTATAAGGGGTCCTTTTACTAAGGTGTGCTATCAGATTTAGTGCGTGCTAATGATTAGTGTGTGCTAAATGATAAGTTGCCCATTGAAATATAATGGGCATCTTATCATTTAGCGCACACTAATCATTAGCACACACTAAATCTATTCTCTGAGAACAAGCAGGCTGCTTGTTCTCACTGATGGGTCGATGTCCACGGCGGCCCCAGGAACGGAAATATTCCCTAGCAACAAAAGTTTGCTAGAGCCTTCGATCGCGCGGGCGCGGCCATCTTCCCGTCTGTTGCGCGAGAGCCCTGATCAGTTCTTCGCCTTCCGCGGTTGGGGAGTGACTGCTTGCAGTCTCTCTGTTTTCGGCCCGAAAAGGGCCTTCGTTTTCTGGCGTTTTTCGCTCTTATTTTCTTTTATGCTCTTTTTTTGAGCTGTTTTCTTTTAAAAACTTTAAAAAAAACGACCTTTATTCCTAGTTTTTTTTTCCCTTTTAAGTTTCTTTTCAATTTTGTCGCGGCCCCTCATTTTTGTGCCCTCCTTTTTGGCACAATTCAGAATTTTGACTTCTGTCATCGAGGACTCCCAGCGGCTTCAAGAAGTGTACTCGGTGCAACCAGGCGATCTCAGGTACCGACCCCCACGCGTGGTGTCTTCAGTGCCTTGGGCCCGACCATTGCCCAGACGCGTGTAGGTTGTGTCTTAGCTTGAAAAAGCGGATACAGGTGTCGAGACAAGCTCAGCGGGACCGTCTGTTTGGAGCTTCGCCCGGTACTTCGGCGTCGATGTCGACATCAGCACCAGATATGGCATCGACTTCGGGAGTGCAGGTAATGGCTGTCCAGAGACCACCATACGCTGGGAGCAGTGAGCCATTGAGTGGGTCTCCACCTGCCTCGAAGACTCCTGCTGTGCAGGCCCACTGGGACAGACAACTCTCGGACCCGACCCCAAGGAGGCGTGTGGATTCCACGTCCTCCTCGTCGGTACAGAAGAGTATCGATGACGTGCATTGAGCAAAGGCAAAGGAGCATCGTCAACGGTCTCCTTCCAAACACGATACCGGGAGCTCCAGGCGTCGATGGATTCGGCACCCATGAAGCGTCGACTCCAGGAGGACCGCTTACCCTCCATTCAAGAGGTGTCGCTGCGTCGGTCTCCGGAGAGCCTGGTATCGCCTCCTTGCCCTTCGCAGGTTCTGGCTTCGACTCCTGCACCGACCCCACAGCTTTTCCCGACAGAGACTCTGGAAGAGCGCATCCAAGCCATTCTCCCAGGTCTTCTGGAAGGGCTGCTGCGTCAGTCTGTTCCGGTGCGGGGGGTGCTTGCGCCCTCGGTACCATCGATGGAAGCGGCAGTTGGCTCTCCGCCTGTGGTGAGGTCTTCGACGCCGGTGCCGCTTGCGGCATCGGCCTCAGCTGCCACCCAGGTTGACTCTTTCAACATAGTTGGAGGGAGCTTCATCACCGCCGGCAAGGGAGTCGACTTCTTGACATCGCCATCGAGGACATGGTTCCTCGGCGTCGAGACGGGCCCGGTTTCGGACTGCAGTCAGAGAACTCTTGTCCGACACAGAGGAGGATGCCTCGTTGGAGGAAGAGGTGGATCCCAGGTATTTCTCTTCTGAGGAGTCTTGTGGTCTTCCCGCTGATCCTACTCCTTCACCAGAAAGAAAGCTTTCTCCCCCGGAGAGTCTTTCTTTTCATTTGTCCGGGAAATGTCTGTGGCTATTCCCTTCCCTGTGGTATCTGATAATAAGCCCAGGACTGAGGAGTCATCCACTGTCCCTTTGCATAATGTCCGTAAGGAGACATTGCTAAGGAACTGGATTAAGCCGTTAAGTAATCCCACCGTTCCAAAAAAAAAGCTGAGTCCCAATATCGGATTCACGGAGAACCTGAGTTGATGGAGTCACAGTTACCTCACGATTCTATGGTTGTGGATTCCGCTCTCAAGAGAGCCAGGAGTTCTAGAGATTTCGCCTCGGCGCCCCCGGGGAAGGGAGTCTAGAACCCTGGACTCTTTTGGGAGGAAGGCCTATCAGTCCTCCATGCTCGTGGCCAAGATTCAGTCGTACCAGCTCTACACGAGCATCCACTTGAGGAACACGGTGAAGCAACTGGCGGACTTGGTTGATAAGCTCCCACCGGAGCTGGCCAGGCCTTTTCAGGAGGTGGTCAGGCAGCAGAAGGTGTGTCATAAATTCCTGTCCAGGGGTGCTTACGATTCTTTTGATGTTGCATCTAGAACCACTGCCCAAGGTATAGTGATGCGCGGACTCTCATGGCTGGGTGCTTTTGACCTGGACAATCAAGTCTAGTAGCGGATTGTGGATGATCCTTGCCGGGGGGGGGGGGGGGGGGGGGGTAACATTTTTGGCGAGAAGGGCGAGCAAGTGGTTGATCAGATCACACAGCGGGAAATCGCTATGGACAATCTCTCCCGGGTACCTTCTGCTTATTCCTCAACTGGTAGACGTTTTTTCCGGGGAAAGAGGCGTGTTCCCTATGCTTATAACAGGCGTAGGTACAATCCTCCTTCTCGATAGCCTTCTCAGACTCAGCCCCAGCGAACTCGTTCACGTCAACAGCGTGCGCCAAAGCAGGCCCCTGTGGCTCCCCAGCAAAAGCAAGGGACGGGCTTTTGACTGGCTCCAGATGAGCATAGCTGCCATAAAAAAGTGTCCATGCCAGGCGAAATGCCGGTCAGAGGGAGGTTAAAATTTTTTCACCGAAGGTGGCCTCTCATAACCTCCGATCGGTGGGTTCTTCAAATAGTGCAGTTAGGATACTCCCTCAATCTGATATCCAGACCTCCAAATTGCCCACCGGGAGCTCAGTCCTTCAGCTTTCAGCAAGGGCAGGTACTTTCAGAGGAACTCTCCACCCTTCTCAGCGCCAGTGCAGTTGAGCCCGTTCCACCAGTGCAAGAGGGGCTGGGATTCTATTCCAGGTACTTCCTTGTCCAAAAGAAGACGGGGGGGATGCGTCCCATCCTAGACCTAAGGGGCCTGAACAAATTTCTGGTCCAAGAGAAGTTCAGGATGGTTTCCCTGGGCACCCTTCTTCCCATGATTCAGGAAAACGATTGGCTATGCTCTCTGGGCTTAAAGGATGCTTATACTTCCAGCTCATAGGAAGTATCTTCGATTTCGTCTGGGAATGCAGCACTTCCAGTATTGTGTGCTGCCCTTTGGTCTGGCGTCTGCGCCCAGGGTATTTACCAAATGCCTGGCAGTAGTTGCAGCGTCTCTGCGCAGACTGAGAGTGCATGTCTTCCCTTATCTTGACGATTGGCTGGTGAAGAACACCTCAGAGGCAGGAGCTCTACAGTCCATGCAGTTGACTCTTCAACTTCTGGAGCTGCTTGGGTTTGTTATAAATTACCCAAAGTTCCATCTTCTTCCAGTTCAAAAACTAGAATTCATTGGAGCTCTGCTGGACTCACAGACGGCTCGTGTCTATCTTCCCGATGCGAGAGCAGAAATCTTCTGTCTCTAGTTTCTTTGGCCAGAGCGTCTCAGCACATCACGGCTCAGCAGATGTTGAGACTTCTAGGCCATATGGCCTCCACAATTCATGTGACTCCTATGGGCCTGCCTTCACATGAGATCAGCTCAATGGACCCTAGCTTCCCAGTGGTGTCAAGCTACAGGGGATCTAGAGGATGCAATCCAGCTCTCCACTTTTTTTCACAATTCCCTTCAATGGTGGACTATTTGATCCAATTTGACTTTGGGATGTCCTTTTCAAATTCCTCAGCCTCAAAAAGTGCTGACAACGGATGCATCCCTCCTGGGGTGGGGAGCCTATGTCGATGGACTTCACACTCAAGGACTTTGGTCCCTCCAGGAAACAGGTCTTCAGATCAATCTCCTGGAGTTGTGAGCGGTCTGGAATGCTCTAATGGCTTTCAGAGATCGGCTGTCCAGTGAAATTATTCAAATTCAGACAGGCAATCAGGTTGCCATGTACTACATCAACAAGCAGGGGGGCACCGGATCTCACCCCCTGTGTCAGGAAGCCATCCATATGTGGCTTTGGGCTCGCTGTCACGGCATGTTTCTCCAAGCCACGTATCTGGCAGGCGTAAACAGTCTGGCCGACAGGTTGAGCAAGATAATGCAACTTCACGAGTGGTTGCTCAACATGAGCATGGTACGCAAGATTTTCCAAGAGTGGGGCACCCCCTCGGTGGATCTTTTTGCCACTCAGATCAATCACAAGGTCCCTCAGTTCTGTTCCAGACTTCAGGCCCGCGTCAGATGCCTTTCTCTTTCATTGGGGGAAGGGCCTTCTGTATGCATATCCTCCCATACCTCTGGTGGGGAAGACTTTGCTGAAACTCAGATAAGACCATGGAACCATGATTCTAATTGCATCTTTCTGGCCCCGTCAGATCTGGTTTCCTCTTCTTCTGGAATTGTCCTCCGAAGAACCGTGGAGATTGGACTGTTTTCCAACACTCATCACTCAGAAAGAGGGGGCGCTTCTGCATCTCAACCTCCAGTCTCTGGCTCTCACGGCCTGGATGTTGAGGACATAGAATTTGCTTCCTTGGGTCTCTCTGAGAGTGTCTCCCGGGTCTTGCTTGCTTCCAGGAAAGATTCCACAAAGTGGTGTTACTCTTGCAAATGGAGGAGGTTTGCCGTCTGGTGTGATAGCAAGGCCTTAGATCCTCGCTCTTGTCCTACACAGACCCTGCTTGAATACCTTCTACACTTATCAGAGTCTGGTCTTAAAACCAACTCAGTAAGGGTTCATCTTAGTGCAATTAGTGCTTATCGTCGCCATGTAGAAGGTAAGCCTATCTCTGGATAGTCTTTAGTTGTTCGCTTCATGAGAGGTTTGCTTTTGTCAAAGCCTCCTGTCAAACTTCCACCATTGTCATTTGATCTCAACGTTGTTCTCACCCAGCTGATAAAGCCTCCTTTTGAGCCACTGAATTCCTGCCATCTGAAGTCCTTGACCTGGAAGGTCATTTTCTTGGTGGCAGTTACTTCAGCTCGTAGAGTCAGTGAGCTTCAAGCCTTTGTAGCCCATGCTCCCTATACTAAGTTTCATCATAACAGAGTAGTCCTCCGCACGCACCCTAAGTTCTTGCCAAAGGTGGTGTCGGAGTTCCATCTGAACCAGTCAATTGTCTTGCCAACATTTTTTCCCCGTCCTCATACCCGCCCTGCTGAAAATCAGTTGCACACCTTTGACTGCAAGAGAGCATTGGCCTTCTATGTGGAGCGGACAAGCCCCTTCAGACTGTCCTCCCAAATGTTTGTTTCTTTTGACCCCAACAGAAGGGGAGTTGCTGTCGGGAAACACACCATTTCCAATTGGCTAGCAGATTGCATTTCCTTCAGGCTGGGCTGACTCTTGAGGGTCATGTCATGGCTCATAGTGCTAGAGCCATGGCAGCGTCGGTGAAGTCAGCCACTATTGAAGTCAGCCACTATTGAAGAGATTTGCAAAGCTGCGACGTGGTCATCAATCCACACATGCACATCTCACTACTGCCTTCAGCAAGATACCTGACGCGACAGTCGGTTTGGGCAGTCAGTGCTGCAGAATCTGTTCGGGGTTTAGAATCCACCTGCACCCCCCTAGGCTCATTTTTATTCTGTTCTAGGCTGCACTCTGTTAGATGTTTTCTTCGTAGGTCAATTCTTGTTATGTCCTCGCCCAGTTTACCTTTCTTTGTTGTTTTGAGTGAGCCTGGGTGCTAGGGATACCCCATCAGTGAGAACAAGCAGCCTGCTTGTCTCGGAGAAAATGAAGATACATACCTGTAGCAGGTATTCTCTGAGGACAGCAGGCTGATTGTTCTCACATACCCGCCCGCCTCCCCTTTGAAGTTGTCTTTATCATTGTTCTTGCTTTATCGAACTGATCGGGGCTCTCGCGCGACGGGCGGGAAGATGGCTGCGCATGCGCGGTGCGCGCGCCCGCGCGCTTGATGGCTCTAGCAAACATTTGTTGCTAGGGAAGATTTACGTTTTTGGGGCCGCCATGGACGTCGACCCATCAGTGAGAACAATTAGCCTGCTGTCCTTGGAGAATACCTGCTACAGGTATGTATCTTCATTTTAGTGCACCTTTAGTAAAAGGACTCCTTAATGTACATACCAAAAGAATTTGATTATCCAGAGCTTTTTAACAACAAACTCAATAAAATGAACTAATTATTTCAAACACTTTGAAAAGTGCTTATGTCTTGTATAAAAACAAAATTACATGATCAACAATACAGAATTATAATTATGGGTTTAACTTTCCATTTAATCAAATAACCTCACTCAGTGGCAGCGAATGTATAAAAACATATATTGTAAACGTTATCGAATATGTATATAAGCATCTCAAAGGGCCAATTCCAAAGATAACCCTGGTGTTAAACTTTAAATTAGGGCTACACGTATGTTAGTTATTAATTGCAATTTTAAAATGTCGCGATTAATAGTTATCTGCCCTCCCTGGTCGGTCCGGCATCTCCCCTCCCCTCCCAGTGCCTCCAGCCACCAATGCCGGCACTCAACGAGCATGGGAAGTGCAAGCATTGGTTGCTGGAGGCACCCCGCTGATTTCCTTGAAGCACTAAAAGGAGGAAGGGGACCACTTTGACAGTGGATTTCTTCAATTGGTGGGGCTTCGGCATCCCCACTAGCAAAGCTATGATATCTAATGTGGAGGGGTGGGGAGGGAAGGGAAATGTGTGACCCCTCCCAATGGACTGCTGGCTATGCCCCGCTTTTAATCATGCGATTACAATTTTTAATCAAACTGCAGCCCTACTTGTCTATTAAATTAAGTGAGAATTGTTATGAACACAATTTTTAGACTGCTAAAATACAAAAATTGTATATGAGAGAAGAACACGAGAACATAACCAGGGCAAAAATCATGCCTTAAAACTTTCCCAACACACAATTCCTTCCAAATTAGCTTTTTCTTCAATAAACAAACTTTCCAACCAGAAGAGACAATAGAGAGTAGTCCAGAATTTTGCAGTAAAATAGAACTAAAAGTGGAAGGAAGTGATCTTCTTATATATATATATATATATATATATATATATATATATATATATATATATATATTTTTTTTTTTTTTTTTTTTTTTTTTTGCTGCATTTGTATCCCACATTTTCCCACCTCTTTGCAGGCTCAATGTGGCTTACATTATGCCGTAATGACGATCGCCATTTCCGGAATGAAAAATACAGAATATTATTACAATTAAAGTACAGAAAATAAAAGTAAATTAGAAGAAAGATATATAGTTCATTTCAGGTTTTTGAGAACAAGGGTAATATACAACATTCAATAATGACAATGTGATTAAAGTAACCAAATAAAAATAGTTCAATGTCACTTATTCTGGTAAAGTTATGATATCAGGTCTTTTATGAAGGCTCCTTTTGATAAGTCTCTTTGAACAGGTTTAGTAATTTCCGGAAGGCTGCCAGATCCTGTGTTGTTTTTATGGCATTCGGTAATGCGTTCCAAAGTTGCGTGCAGATGTAGGAGAAACTAGATGCATATATCGATTTATATTTAAGTCTTTTACAATTGGGGTAATGGAGGTTCAAAATGAACGTGATGAACTTTTTGTGTTCCTTGCTGGTAAATCTATGAGGTCTGACATATTTATCGGGGCCTCGCCATGAATAATTTTATGAACCAGGGTACAAATTTTGAATGTAATTCGATCCTTTAGTGGGAGCCAGTGTAATTTTTCTCTGAGGGGTTGGGCGCTTTCGTATTTCGCTTTTCCAAATACGAGTCTGGCTGCAGTGTTTTGGGCTGTTTGGAGTTTCTTAATAATTTGTGCTTTACATCAGGCATAGATGGAATTGCAATAGTCCAAATGGCTTAACACCATTGATTACACCAGATTGCAGAATACCTCCCTTGGGAAGAAAGGTTTTACTCTTTTAAGTTTCCACATTGCATGGAACATTTTCTTTGTTACATTTTTCGTGTGACTTTCTAGAGTAAGATTTCGATCAATTGTGACTCGCAGGAGTTTCAAGGTATCTGAAACAGGAAGAATGTGGTTTGGGGTATTTGTATTAGTATAATTGATCTTGTTATGTTGTGATGAAAGGATAAGGCATTGTGTCTTTTCATATAGATATAGAGATATTTATTTCATAGATATAGATATATAAATATCTATCTATCTATCTATCTATATATATATCTATATCTATGAAATATATATCTATATCTATGAAATAAATATATATCTATATATATCTATATATATATGAAATAAATATATATCTTTATATCTATCTATCTATCTATATATATATATTTCATATAGATATATATTTATTTCATAGATATATATATATGAAATATATATATATATATATATATATATATATATATGAAATATATATATATATATATATATATATATATATATATATATATATATATATATATATATATATATTTCATAGATACAGAGAGATAGATATAGAGATTATATGTAGATATCTATATCAACACACCTTTTGTTAGGGCTCCTTATTCTTTAGAATCATTTAATCAGTAATTCATGTGAAGTAGTAGATAAAAACAAAATTTTCATTATGAAGTTTGTTTTGTTTTTTGTTTGCTTGGCCTTCCTGGTTTTTTTCTCCCGGTCAGGCTGAACTCCTCAGTTTGCTTACACAATATTTGCCTCTATGTTTATATTTGAGTCCTGTTGTAGGTGGAGAGATGAAACAAGCATGAAGACGTTTTTTACTGTGTCCCTAGATCTTGCCTACCCCATCGCTTATGCTTCTGTCCACATCTGTGCCGTTTGTGTTGTCTGTTTCTCTGATGTTATGTTGACCCACTGTATTTTTGTTAAAAGTAAGAAAAAGACTGGATGGAAGAATAATCTGTAGATCCAATTTATATGCTAAGGGTCCCACACTCAAAGCTAGTAGCACCTGCTGAGTAGCACTAATTGCAATTATTCACCCGTTTTTAGCAATATTATCAAGATAAAGCCACTGAAAATCATTACAGACTTCCATGGCATTATCCAGATAGCACTGGGGCAGTCTGAGGGCTGAGCTCCTGGATTCTGCTCTGACATTCATGTCTGTTTCTGAGCTGTTTTACTTCCTTGGTCTGAATTTCTATATTAATAAGATGTAAGGTTATTTTTATTTTGCTTTATGGGGGGTTATCAATATATTAACTTTCTATTTTTGTAATGTTTGTTCAATTTACTATACCGCATATGCCACACACGATGGATCTAGGCGGTGTACAACTACAGTAAAACAAGCATATGAAAAAGGAAATAACTCCATCAATAAGTTATAACAGGTGGGTATGCATCCAACAGACAGGCAAACATCCAGCCAGAGGACAGAGACACAGCCTACTACTTAGGGTAACAGGTCCCAATAGGAAAAACCACTACTTAAAAAAATAAATTAATAAATCAGGCTACTGACAAAAGAGTTTTCAGTAAAGCCTTAAATTTAGAAAAGGCAATTTCTCCACGAATGGGAGGTGGAAGGTCGTTCCATAGTTTCAGGGCCAGATATGAGAAAGCTGATTGACATGTGGATTCATGGAAACATTGTTTGGGTCCAGGAAGAATGAGCCAATTGGCATCAAGGGATTGAAATTGCATGCGGGGGTTAGTTAGGGCTGAGAGGTAGGAAGGAGTCTCTGTGTGATAGGCTGTATAAGCATGAGAAAATATCTTAAATGGAATCTGGTATTGTATGGGAACCAATGCAAGCAGATAAAGAGGGGTGATATCATCAAATTTCTTGGCCCTACATAGAAAACGTGCAGTACAGTTTTGTAAAGTCTGTAATATTTTAATCTGAGAGAGGGGGAGACCAGTGTAAATAGAATTGCAACAGTCTAGTGTAATGATAAAAGCTTGAATAGCTGTGTGGAGGGCATCAAAGGACAGGATAGCACAAAGAGGTCTAGTCATATTTTGTAATTATATTGGTCATATATGATCTAACATCTGGGTACATTTTTTTCTGTAGAAAGGTGTGACCCAAACTGAAAATTGCAAAGAATATGTACAATGACCAACACTGACTCAGCTTATAGAAGATTTACTGGAGCCTTCTAGTAAAACTACAAATATATACAAAAGATACTAGAATAAGTGTTTGTTCTAATAATAAAAAATTATCCTTAAGCTGTCTTTTCTTCTGATAGACTCATTATTTTCCTTAAAAGGAAAGTAAAGGAACCCAGAAACACAACAAGCGTGTCTTGAAAAGGTGTTTTCTTTTAAAAAATAATATCCAGATTTCTAGAACACTTTACCCATAGTGGCATAACTTTGTTATGCATATCACTATCCACTAGCAAAGTGACATCTGGTTGAAGGGGAAAAGCAGAAGTTGAACTGCTTTTTATGTTTAAATTTTATTTTAATCAAAAATCGGCTGTTTTAATGCTATCCTTTTTCAAGCTTTCTCATTTATTTTTAGGAGCTCCTTCTTTTCTTATCAGAGAAAATAATGAAACCACCAGTGGAAAAAGATCAAAAGTATCTGGTTCCGTTAATTAAGTTCAACTAAGCATTATCATTGGTTTGCTGCTGCCCCTAATTGGATATTCATTTGTATTTCTTTTTTAGCACTTCTGGCAAGCTTTACTACTACTACTACTATTTAGCATTTTTATAGTGCTACAAGGCGTACGCAGCGCTGCACAAACATAGAAGAAAGACAGTCCCTGCTCAAAGAGCTTGCAATCTAATAGACAAAAATAAAGTAATCAAATCAATTAATGTGTACAGGAAGGAGGAGAGGAGGGTAGGTGGATGCGAGTGGTTACGAGTCAAAAGCAATGTTAAAGAGGTGGGCTTTCAGTCTAGATTTAAGCTTTCTGATCACGTTGTGAATGTGAATTAATTTATACATAATTAGCACTTCCAGAGAGTAGCAACTGCTATGTATAGTACCACTGAAAATGTTGTGACTTCCCTGGCACTATCTAGATAGTACTAGGGCAGAGCAAGGGTGGAGGATGTTCCACCTAACTTTGTGGTTAATCAGCTTATTCAGCTGTTATCCAGGTATCTGCATGGAGAAAGGACAGCAAAAAGGTTTCTTAACTTAAAACATATAGCTATCTGGATAGTGGCTAAATATTGCTGCTATAGGTATATCTAGCATTGTTCACTCACCACTGAATATGCATCTAGAAGTGCTGTATGTAGATGGACAATTTAAATGCCATGGCCAACATTTCAAACACTGATCTTGGTGTTTGAATAGTGACCCAGATGTTCTTGAAAGAATTTTCTTGCTTGAACATCTGGGTTTTTTTTGAGCCTCTCGATACAGCAATCTAAAGAACCATCCAATGTAGTATGGGCTGAGAGCATAGTTTAGTTGTTGGAAAGCACACCTTCGAATCTTTGAAACCCAAGCCTTATCACTTACTCCATGCATACCCGTCAACAGTTTTTTAAAATGAACTTCCTGTTTCTTATGCAGCATGGGTGGTGAATGTCCTTGGCTGGAAGGGCTTGAGCATCCCCGTCAGCCAGACACGTGCTGCTGCAGTGTTGGAGGGACTGGCCTGAAGTGGGTGGAGGGGGTGGGCAGGCCAAGGCACCCTGTGTCCCTGCTGCTGAGAGAGTCCCGAGTCATGTCTGGCACCCGGGGGGGGGGGGGGAGGGAGGACAGGGAGTGTGCATAAACCAAAAGAAGAACTTCCTCCCCTACTTTTCCAACACTGCTGCCCCACACCAACCTCCTCCTTGCTGTTAGCTTGAGATACATTCTTACCTTAAAATAGCTCATAGGATTTCATAACTTATTACTGCTCCCAGATCTTCTGTATCAACACTTTTGGCTTTACCAAAGAAAATAAAATGCAGACAAGGTTGCAAGGAGACTCATTGCTTCGGGGAGCAGGGGCCAGCAGGGCAGTGCTTCCATTTCCATTGAACTAAAGGAGGATACCCTTGGCATTTCCTTCCAGGATGAACCTACACCAGAGCCAGCCCTGCCAGTGCATACAAGTGATGGCCCAGCTGTATCGTGGGGTAATTAGCCCTATAGAAAGTCACCACACAACAGAGCAGTACCAAATCTTTTCTAAATGCTCTCAGACCTCTTGTTTTGTTTTTTTGAAGGAAGATGTAGTTGAAAATGAAAGAAAAACGTTAATAAGGATATGACTGATTTTGTATGTATGTTTTCTTAATTGTTTTCAGATTTTTCCTTTGTTATTAATCTGGCTTCTTACATACTTTTTGACTATCTATCTGAAACCATTTATTCCCTCAGTTTTTGCCCTGTTTGCCCTTCTCATGCATTTTACATCACTGGGATATTCTAGATCATCAATCATGCTGAACATTGGTAGCTGATTCTTTTCTTTTCTGTATGACTACTGATAAGACTTCCAGTATTCTCCAAATAAAGTACTCTGAAATATTGGATGCATCTTTGTGCACATACTGACTGACTCTATCCCATTAGGATGAAAAAACAAACAAACAGTGGCTGCATACAGCAAGGGCATGCAGGGTAAAACAGGGGCTAGTGAGTTCATGACATTAATAGAAACTGTAAAATTCCATGGGAAATAATCCATAGTCTTATGAAGTGAACCATTTTCAGAGAACCACCTAACTTGTCTGCTTTTCTAAAACTTTTTACTTCCTTCTCTCTTCAGTGTAGTGCACCATAAAATGTTTATATAATCAATGTTTTTATAATCAATTCTTCATGTCCATCACTGTCCATTTTAATGCTTATGTGTTTCTGTTTGGAATGCATGTTGAAATGGTTTGGATGAAATGCAAAACAATGATTTTTTTTAGGTCTATAAACTTTTATTTTGCTGCTGCTAAGAAAAAAAAATTGTACTGATACTGGAAAATTTATTATATGGTGGGCACAGATTTAATCATGCGTTTGCCTACTCTCAGGGCTGAAGAGAGACACAACTGGAGCATGAAAATAAACAGATTGCTGTATAAAAAGTCTCAGAGAAACCAGATCTCCAGGTAAACAAGAAACCTCTCTCCTCAGTATGATGGCAGAAGATTCACTGTCCAAAAATAAATGTATGCAGGGAGAGGAGAGCGATTTTAGGATTCAAAGATGGCTGCTTAAAACTGAAAACTTTTTCCATAGTCTGCTTTAGCTAAAATTTTATTCACAAAGATTGGTGGATGCATGAAAGAGCCTCCTAGTGATGGTGGTGGGGTGGGGAAGAGTAACGAGATTCAGAAGTGTGAGTTATAAGCAGAAAGAATCCTTGGTTGTAGAAGACTGAAGCCAGCAATCAACTAAGAGCCTATAATAACACAACAGGAATTAAATTTGACAGACTGGATCGGCATTAGTCTTTGTTCTTGTTATCCATGTGTCTTATCTTTTCATACTGTGGGGGCTCTCTAATAGTAGTCTCTCAGCATACTTTAAAATCACCACTACAATCCAAAGTAAAATAATGATAATATGTATATATAGAGGGGCATAATCGAAGGGATGTCCTTGTTTTGATTTGGACGTCCTCGCAGGACGTCCCAATCCAGGGGCGGATATATCGAAACAAGATGGACGTCCATCTTTTGATAATACGGTCCAAATCCTGAAATTTGGTCATCCCTAGACTTGGTCGTTTCTGATTTTCGGCAATAATGGAAACCAAGGACGTCCATCTGAGAAACGACCAAATGCAAGCCATTTGGTCGTGGGAGGAGCCAACATTCGTAGTGCACTGGTCCCCCTGACATGCCAGGACACCAGCCGGGCACCCTAGGGGGTACTGCAGTGGACTTCATAAATTGCTCCCAGGTACATAGCTCCCTTACCTTGTGTGCTGAGCCCCCAAACCCACTACCCCCAACTGTACACCACTACCATAGCCCTTATGGGTGAAGGGTGTGTACAGTGGGCTTGTGGTGGGTTTTGGAGGGCTTGCTGTTTCCTCCACAAACATAACAGGTGGGGGGGTGCCTGGGTCAGCCTGCTTGCCTGAAGTGCACTGCACACACTAAAACTGCTCCAGGGACCTGCACTGCTGTGATGAAGCTGAGACTGGCACAAAATATTTTTAAAGATGTTTTTTGAGGGTGGGAGGGGGTTAGTGACCACTGGGGGAGTAACGGGAGGTCATCCCGATTCCTTCCGGTGGTCATCTGGTCAGTTTGGGCACCTTTTTGTGGCTTGGTCATAAGAAAAACACGACCAGGTAAAGTCATCCAAGTGTTCGTCAGGGATGTCCTTGTTTTTTCCATTATGGGTCTAGGACAACCAAGTGTTAGGCACGCCCACGTCCCGCCTTCGCTACGCCTCCGACATGCCCCTGTGAACTTTGGCCGTCCCGGCGGCGGAAAGCAGTTGGGGACGTCCAAAATCGGCTTTCAATTATACCGATTTGGATGACCCTGTGAGAAGGACGTCCATCTTCCGATTTGTCTCGAAAGATGGTCATTCTCTTTCGAAAATAAGCCTGATAGTGTGTATATTTACCATGTGAATCTACATAATATACTTAACTTTTAAAAAAAAATGTATGCCTATATGTATAAACTTACTTATTCTTAAACTACTTTCTGTCATTGTACTTCAGGGACATTTCTAGCCATAGATCTCCAGAACTTAAAACCCTCAACTAGCAGCCAGTTGTCATCCATTCATACTCTCAGCTATTTTTCTTGTTGCAATTCAGTACAAAACTTCTCACATTCATTCAGCTGTTTCATTGCCTCAGTATGACTTGCTGCCTTAAATATGTCTCTGCCTTATGGCTGCTTTTTTCCTCATTAGTCACACTATTAGTCCCTTATATACAGATATTGCCCTGTTTTTTTTGTTTTGTTTTGTTTTTGCTTTGGGGTGGTGTTTTTTTTTTTTTTTTTGTGTGTGTTTTTTTCATTAGTGCCTAGCACTGTGGTATGTCATAATAGGCCACTGTATTGCTCCATTGGAACTCGAATACCTTGCAACTACTTGGTACCTGGAATGTACTTTTAGTGCCTCTGCATTTGAACCTTGAGAGTGCTTTGATGCTTTGACAGTGCATTTCATGAGTACTTCCGGGATCCAAGATGATCTCGCAATGTAGTGCTAAGTGGGTTTTTAATATCTTGTGTTTGGCGCTTAGTGAATTCGTACTTTTTTCAGGACAAGATTGATGTGCCTTGGTTTTGATAAGTGTGTGTTTGATCCATTTTGCTTTGTGCTATAAGGCATTCTCTAATTTCAGTGCTTGTTGATTCAGGAGTACTTATGTCATGAGAGCTTTTGACTCAGCAGTACCTAAACAATGCTTCAGTAGTCTGTTGTCTAAATTGGGTGTTTGTACATGACTGCCTAAGTCGGTGATCCCAAACTTTTCTCTATGGCAAAACCTTAAAATATTTTTCATACACAGAGAAACCTAATTCCCATCCTCTCCTGGAACCACATGTAAGCCCCCACCCATTCCCCAGGCCTACCATATTGTTGGTGGTCTAGAGGGCGCAGGAGCACTCCTGCCCACACCGTTTTCACTGACAAAATGGCTGCTGGGACCTCCCGCGGCAGTCTTGCAAGACTGCTGATGGAGGTCCCAGCAGCCATTTTGACATTGGAACCAGCATGAGCCGGAGTGATCCACAGTGCTCCTACCCACGTTTACTCCAATCTAAAAATGGCTACTGGAACCTCCAGCAGCAGTCTCACGAGACTGCAACGGGAGGTCTTGGCAACCATTTTGTCAGCGGAACTGGCATGGGCAGGAGTAACAGGAGATTGCTCCTGCCCCAACTGAACTGAAGACAGTTTGTGGAACCCAGTTTGGGAATCACTGTCCTAAGTAGTGGGGGTTGCTTTCACAAGGCTTAGCTATGTCTTAAGCATATTAGCATCTGTGTGTTTTCAACACTTCAGTGGTACATTTCCATCTCAAGGATGTTTCACTGATTCAGGATTGCCTTGGTATGCTTACAATTCACTGTGCTCTTGACTTTTTAGTTTTTTCTGTTCTGGAGATTTGAAACTGAACCTGTCACCTACGCATGTCAACTTCCATGGGCTTACCTTCTACTTGGTGCATATTGACCTGCACTCATTAAACTTTGCATTAAATTTGGCAGGTCAATGGACATAAAGAATAGGTAGGAATTTACCAGTATCTACTAGCTATGACTGGCAATGAAACACAATCTGTGCAGTATTATTTAAGTGGCATGTAGTAACTGAGCTATTTTAGGTGATGAGACAAGCAGCAATGGGTTCTAGCGATGATCAGGGAAATTATAGATCGGTGTGCCTGACATCTGTGCTGGGCAAAATGGTAGAGACTATTACAAAGAACCAAATTACAAAGCATATCATAAGCATGGATTAATGAGACAAAGCCAGCATGGATTTAGTCAAGGGAAATCTTGCCTCATCAATCGAATACATTTCTTTGAAGGAGTGAATAAACATGGATAAAGGTGAATCAGTTGAAGTTGTGTAAATGGATTTTTAAAAGGCATTTAACTGTAGATAAAGGTGAACTACTCGATTTTATTGTATAACTGGATTTTCAAAAGGCATTTGACAAAGTCATGGAATAGAGGGTAATGTCCTATGTGGATTAAAAACTGGTTAAAATATAGAAAACATAGAGTAGGGTTAAATGGTCAGTATTCTCAATGGAGAAGGGTTGATTGTGGGGTTCCCCAGGGGTTGAATGGGACCCCTGCTTTTTAACATATTTATAAATTATCTAGAGATGGGAATACCTAGTGAGTTAATTAAATTTTGCTGATGACACAAAGTTATTCAAAGTTGTTAAATCACAAGAGGATCTTACGAGACTAGGCATCCAAATGTGAGCAAGTGCAAAAGTGTGATGCATTTGAGAAAGAGAACCCAAACTATAGCTACATGATGCATGTTCCACATTGAGTCGCTGCCCAGGAAAAGGATTTAGGTGTCATTGTTGATGTTGATGTTGAAACTCTTTGCTCAGTGTGCAGCTACAGCTAAGAAAGCAAACAGTATTAGGAATTATTAGGAAAGGAATGAAAAACAAAAGTAAGAATGTTATGCCTTTGTATCACTCCATGGTGCAACCGTACCTCGAATACTGCGTGCAATTCTGGTCACTGCATCTCAGAAAACATACAGCGGAATTAGAAAAGGTACAGAGAAGGGCAACGAAGATGATAAATGGGATGACTTCCCTATGAGAAAAGGCTAAAGCCGCTAGGGCTCTTCAGCTTGGAGAACATAAGAATAGCCATACTGGGTCAGACCAGTGGTCCACCTAGCCCAGTATCCTGTTTCCAACAGTGGCCAAACCAGGTCACAAGTACCTGGCAGAAACCCAGATTGTAGCAACATTCCATGCCACCAATCCCAGGGCAAGCAGTGGCTTCCCCATGTTTGTCTCAATAACAGACCTTAGACTTTTTCTCCAGGAACTTGTCCAATCCTTTTTTTTTCAACCCAGATACGCTAAACGCTGTTACCACATCCTCCAGCAACAAGTTCCAGAGATTAAACAATTTGTTGAGTGAAAAATATTTCCTCCTATTTGTTTTAAAAGTATTTTCATGTAATATGAAGTGTCCCCTAGTCTTTGTACTTTTTGAAAGAGTAAAAAATCGATTCACTTATACTCGTTCTACACCACTCAAGATTTTGTAGACCTCAATCATATCTTCCCATAGCAATCTCTTTTCTAAGCTGAAGAGCCCTAACCTCTTTAGCCTTTTCTCATAGGAGAGTAGTTTCATCCCCTTTATCATCTTAGTTGCCCTTCTTTGAACCTTTTCTAATTCCGCTTTATTTTTTTTTGAGATACAGTGACCAGAACTGAACGCAAGGTGAGGTCACACCGTGGAGCAATACAGAGGCTTTATAGTATTCATGGTCTTAATTATCATCCCTTTCCGCACAATCCTAGCATCTTGTTTGCTTTTTTGGCTGCGGCTGCCGCCGCCACCACACACACAGGGCAGAAGATTTCAGCGTATTGTCTACAACAGCACCTAGATCTTTCTTGGCTGCCGAACCCCCAAGATGGATTCTAGCATAAGGTAACTATGATTGAGCTTATTCTTCCCAATGTGCATCACTTTGCATTTGTCTACATTAAATTTCATCTGCCATTTGGATACCCAGACTTCTAATTTCCTGCAGTTTTTCACAGTCTATATGTGTTTTAAATAGTATTGTCATATGCAAATTTGATCACTACTACTACTTGACATTTCTAAAGCGCTACTAGGGTTACGCAGCGCTGTACAATTTAACATAGAAGGACAGTCCCTGCTCAAAGGAGCTTACAATCTAAAGCCTCACTTGTTCCGATTTCTAGATCATTTATAAATGTTAAATGGCACCAATCCCAGTACAGATCCATGTGGCACGCCACTCGTCACCCTCCTCCATTGAGAGAAATGGCCATTTAACCCTACCCTCTGTTTTTTTGTCCAATAACCAATTCCTAATCCACAGCAGAGCATTGCCTCCTATCCCATGATTCTTCAATTTTCTCAGGAGTCTCTCACGAGGAACTTTGTCAAAAGCTTTCTGAAAATATAAATACACTACATCAACCGGCTCACCTTTTTCTACAGGTTTATTTATGCCTTCAAAGAAATGAAGCAGACTGTGCTGCGGCGGCTAAGAGCACGCAGAATGTTGAGTATTATTAGGAAAGAGATGGAAAACAAATACAAGGATGTTATAATGCCATTGTATCGCTCCATGGTGCGACCACACCTCGAATAGTGTGTCCAATTCTGGTCGCCGCATCTCAAAAAAGATATAAAGGAATTGAAGAAGGTGCAGAGAAGGGCGATGAAAATGATAAAAGAGATGGAATGACTTCTCTATGAGGAAAGGCTAAGATGGTTGGGGCTCTTCAGCTTGGAGAAAAAGCGGCTGAGGGGTGATATAATAGAAGTCTACAAGATAATGAGCGGACAGATGTGAAGCATTTGTTTACACTTTCAAACAATAATAGAACCAGGGGACACAAGATGAAGCTAGAATATGGTAGATTTAAAACACATAGGAGAAAGTTTTTCTTTACTCAGCATGTAGTTGGACTCTGGAACTCGTTGCTGGAGGATGTAGTGACAGCAGCTGGCCTTACGGAGTTTAAGGGGGGTTTGGACAGATTCCTGAAGGAAAAGTCCATTGAACATTATTAACTTTTTTTTTGGGGGGGGGGGGGGGTTGCTGGATTCTTGAAGCCTGGATTGGCCGCTGTCAGAGACAGAATGCTGGACTTGATGGACCCTTGATCTTTTCCCAGTATGGCGGTGCTTATGTGGTAAGGCAAGACTTGACTGAATCCATGCTGACTGTCCCATTAAACCATGTTTGTCTGTGTTCCGTAATTTTATTCTTTATAATAGTTCCTGTATTTCCCCCGGCACTGAAGTCAGGCTTACTAGTCTTTAATTTCCTGGATCACCCCTGGAACCCTTTTTTAAAAATTGGCGTTACATTGGCCACCCTCCAATCTTCAAGTACTACGAATGATTTTAAGACCGGTTACAGATCACAGACAAAACAGATCAGCAGTTTTAAGTTTGAGTTCTTTCAGTGTCCAAGGGTGTATGCTATCCAGTCCAGGTGATTTATCACTCTGGTCAATTTGGTTAAGTAACTGGAAATCGACTGTGTAAGCAAATGCTTGTGACCCCAAGGGACTGTATTAGTTCCAGTAATGGGGCCATAGAGATATTAAACTGTGGGTGCCAACAGAATAAGAGCCATTATACAGGACCCTATCTAGCTTATTTTCGAAAGAGAAGGGCGGCCATCTTCCAACACAAATCGGGAGATGGCCGCCCTTCTCCTGACGCCGGCCAAATCGGTATAATCGAAAGCCGATTTTTGGCCGGCTTCAACTGCTTTCTGTCGCGGAGATGGGGAAAGTTCAAGGGAGCGTGTCGGTAGGGTAGCGAAGGCGAGACAGGGGAGTGGTTAACACATGGCCGCCTTCAGCCGATAATGGAAAAAAGAAGGGCGTCCATGTTGAGAATTTGGTCCACTTTATTTGGTCCCTCTTTTTTCAGGGCCAAGTCACAAAAAAGTGCCCACACTGACCAGATGACTACCGGAGGGAATCGGGGATGACCTCTCCTGACTCCCCCAGTGGTCAGTAACCCCCTCCCACCAAAAAAAACAACTTTCAAAACTTTTTTTCCAGCCTCTATGCCAGCCTGAAATGTCATACTCAGGTCCATCGCAGCAGTATGCAGGTCCCTGGAGCAGTTTTAGTGGGTGCAGTGGACTTCAGGCAGGCGGACCCAGGCCCACCCCCTCCCCACCTGTTACACTTGTGCTGGAAAATGGGAGCCCTCCAAAACCTACCAGAAACCCACTGTACCCACCTGTGGATGCCCCCCTTCCTCCCTTAGGGCTATGGTAGTGGTGTGGGGAGTGGGGTTTTTTTTTTTTTTTTGGGGGGGGGGTTGGGGGGCTCAGCACCGAAGGTAAGGGAGCTATGTACCTGGGAGCAATTTAGAAAGTCCACTGCAGTGCCCCCTAAGGTGCCCGGTTGGTGTCCTGGCATGTCAGGGGGGCCAGTGCACTACAAATGCTTGCCCCTCCCATGACCAAATGCCTTGGATTTGGCCGAGTTTGAAATGGCCAGCTTTGGTTTCCATTATCGACAAAAACCGAGGCTGCCCCATCTCAGACCCGGCCAAATCCAAGGCATTTGGCCGGCCCCAACCGAATTATCGAAACGAAAGATGGACGTCCATCTCGTTTCGAAAATACGGTTGGGGCCGCCCCTTCGAGGCCCCATCCTCAGAGATGGGCGCCCTTAGGGCCCGCCCCGTTCGAAAATGCCCCTCTATATGTCCATCCTGATAAAACCAAAACCATTCTAGCAGAATATTTAGAGATTTCCACTTCTGTCAGTCTTTAAAGTAACAATGTATGATTCACTAGGTCAAATGCCACTGATTGATCAAATGACAGAAGGATAACTGTCTTGTTCTGGTCTACGTGTATATGAGTTTGAATACATGTATGTAAAGCAAGTAGTATGGGAGCTGCAAAAGCCTGATTTGATTGAGATGTAAGGTATTGGTGTTTTCCACATAGACATATTTATTTATTTATAGCATTTTTATCCCACATTTTCCCACCCATGGGCAGGCTCAATGTGGCTTACATCAGTCTGCAAAAAAACATACATCAGTTCAGCAACAATCAAAATCAATGAAGAAAGAGAAGCGAGTAACAGCAAAGGAGTGGAAAAGGAGAAAGTGCAATACAGTTCAATATGTCGTAACAACTGCAGCAGTTCAGAAGTTAGAGATGCTAGGCGGGTCTGCAGCATAAGCTTTCCCAAATAATACATAAGTACATAAGTAATGCCACACTGGGAAAAGACCAAAGGTCCGTCGAGCCCAGCATCCTGTCCACGACAGCGGCCAATCCAGGCCAAGGGCACCTGGCAAGCTTCCCAACGTACAAACATTCTATACATGTTATTCCTGGAATTGTGGATTTTTCCCAAGTCCATTTAGTAGTGATTTGTGGACTTGTCCTTTAGGAAACCATCTAACCCCTTTTTAAACACTGCTAAGCTAACCGCCTTCACTACATTCTCCGGCAACAAATTCCAGAGTTTAATTATGCGTTGGGTGAAGAAATATTTTCTCCGATTTGTTTTAAATTTACTACACTGTAGTTTCATCGCATGCCTCCTAGTCCTAGTATTTTTGGAAAGCGTGAACAGACACTTCACATCCACCTGTTCCACTCCACTCAATATTTTATATACCTCTATCATGTCTCCCCTCAGCCGTCTCTTCTCCAAGCTGAAAAGCCCTAGCCTCCTTAGTCTTTCTTCATAGGGAAGTCGTCCCATCCCCGCTATCATAGGAACATATAGTTGGTTCGCTACCAATCATTCAGTTACTTTGGATATAAAAGGACAGTAACAGGTCGATAGAGAAAATGGAAGTACCTAATGTGGGATCGTTCAGTCTGGGACATAGAATGGCATCTTTCCATAATAAGGGTACAGTGTCCATTTTCAAACTGGAAAAATATATTTGAATAAGGTACCTGCCCCAGCCTACATGTCTGATTTAATAGACCTACCACCTAGAAACGCTAAAAGATCATCCCGAACTTTCCTGAACCTCCACTTCCCTAATTGCAAAGGCATAAAATATAAAGTAATGCACGCATCAACCTTTTCTTATATGAGCACGCAATTTTGGAACAATCTTCCACGTAACCTGAAGACGACCAACGAGCTGACCGACTTCCGCAAATTATTGAAGACTCATCTCTTCGAAAATATCTATTGAAAGGATCAAAACACATGAAGTCTACGCACACTGTTAGTAATACATCAACACATTCTCATCTGTACTCTCATTTTAACATACTTAAACCTTAATCTACAGGTAAAATGCTATACCCGAAAGTTTTTCGCGCTATTGTTCTATAGTCCTATCAGTATCCGTTGTTCTTCCTTTGTTCCATTGTTTTGTTCCATTGTACTATTCTCTTAACGATACGTAGACTCTGTTTTAAACTCAATGCATAACAATGTAACCACAATTGAGTTGTTACAAATTGTACTTCCATTAATACAATGTATTGTAAGCCACACTGAGCCCGCAAATAGGTGGGAAAATGTGGGATACAAATGCAATAAAATAAATAACTAGTGTACTTTGAAATAGTTTTAAGCCTTTTGTTCATATAAGAGGACTTACACCCCCTTAATCATTTTAGCTGCCCTTCTTTGAACCTTTCCTAATTCCACTGTATCTTTGAGATATGGCAACCAGAACTGCACACATTACTCAAGGTGAGGTTGCACTATGGAGCGATACGGTGATTTTATGTCTTATTTTGTATTCCTTTTCCTAATAATTCCTATTTGCTTCACACCTTCAAAAAAATGAAGCAAATTGATGAGTCTGAATCCATGTTGACTCTGTCCCGTTAAACCATGTTTGTCTATGTGTTCGGTAATTTTATTCTATGTAATAGCTTCCACTATTTTGCCGTTATGTCAGGATTACCAATTAATATCCTAGATCACCCTGGAACCCTTAAAAAACAAATTAGCATTACATTGGCCACCCTCCAATCTTCAGGTACTACGGACAATTTTAATGACAGGTTACAGATCGCTAACAGCAGATCAGCAGTTTCTTGTTTGAGTTCTTTCAATACCCTGGTGTATATACCATCCAGTCCAGGTGATTTACAACTGTACCTTGTCGATTTGGCTCCTTCTTAGATTGGAACTTTCTTTTAAGAAATTTAGGGTTGCTGTTAAGGTCATACCACCACCAAACATTCTCCATTGAAATTTTGTCCCTTTTCACTACTGCTTTCGTAATCACTGCTGTGGATCTTACCCTACCATTCTTTCCATCCCCCTCTAGCCCTGCCCTCCTGCTTGGCTATTTAGCTTATGAAAATCTGTATTAGCTACCTGCCATGTTGACCTATGGTTTTTCCCCTCTTCTATTTGCTTTATATGTTATTATCTTTCACATAGATATGGTTCAATGTTTCCTCCACTGGATTTTATTACTTTGTAAACTGCTACGTTGTCTGTTGATTGGCAGTATAAGAAATATAACTTATGATTAACACTGCATGCTAAAATGACCGCCAACAAGTAAATATAAGATCTACCAGGTCATGTGTTTTGTAGCTGTAATGGAGCTTTCATCAGCTGGGTAAGAGCAATGTTGAGATCCCAAGACACAGCAGGTGGGAGGCTTTAAGTGGAACTAGCCTTGCATAAAGTGAATAACCAAAGGCTGTACAGATGTGGGTTTCCATAGTACTTGGCAGTGATAATAACTAGAAGCACTAAGTTGTATCTACATGGTTTTCAAGCTGGTTTCCAAATCTGATTCAGAGATGCAGAAGGTATTATCAAGAATAAAATTACAGAGCACGTACAAAAACATGGGCTGAGACAAAGTCAGCACAGATTTAGTGAAGAGAAGTCTTGCCACACCAATCTACTGCATTTTTTTGAGGGGGTGAACAAACATGTGGACAATGGGGAGCCGGTGGATATTGTGTGTCTGGATTTTCAAAAGGCATTTGACAAAGTGCCTCATGAAAGACTCCTGAGGAAACTGGAGAGTCATGGAATCGGAGGTAGGATATTACTATGGATTAAGAGCTGGTTGAAAGATAGGAAGCAAAGAGTAGGGTTGAATGGTCAGTATACTCAGTGGAGAAGGGTAGTTAGTGGGGTCCCGCAGGGGTCTGTGTTGGGACCGCTGCTTTTTAACATATTTATAAATGACCTAGAGATGGGAGTAACTAGTGAGGTAATTAAATTCGCAGATGATATAAAATTATTCATGGTCGTCATGTCGCAGGAGGAGTGTGAAAGATTACAGGAGGACCTCGCAAGACTCCGGGATTGGGCATGCAAGTGGCAGATGAAGTTAAATGTTGACAAGTGCAAAGTGATGCATGTGGGTAAGAGGAACCCGAATTACAGCTATGTCATGCAAGGTTCCAGGAGTTACGGACCTAGAAAGGGATCTGGGAGTAATCGTTGATAAGACGTTAAAAACATCTGCCCAGTGCCAAACGAATCTCATTGAATTCTTTATTTTATTATTTTTTTTTTGTTACATTTGTACCCTGCGCTTTTTCCCACTCATGGCAGGCTCAATGCGGCAGGCAATGGAGGGTTAAGTGTCTTGCCCAGAGTCACAGGGAGCTGCCTGTGCCGGGAATCGAACTCAGTTCCTCAGTTCCCCAGGACCAAAGTCCACCACCCTAACCAATAGGCCACTCCTCCACCTCCACTTTGACTAGGTGACTGGAGAACTGAATCAGGGACATGCTATAGACATAATCTACTTAGATTTCAGCAAAGCTTTTGACATGGTCCCCCACAGGAGGCTCTTGAATAAACTTGACAGGCTGAAGATAGGACCCGAAGTGATGAACTGGATTAGGAACTGGTTGACGGACAGATGCCAGCGGGTGGTGGTTAATGGAATTCGCTCAGATGAGGGAAAGGTGAGTAGTAGAGTGCCTCAGGGATCAGTGCTGGGGCCGATTCTGTTCAATATATTTGTGAGTGACATTGCTGAAGGGTTAGAAGGTAAAGTTTGCCTTTTTGCGGATGACACTAAGATTTGTAACAGAGCGGACACCCAGGAGGGAGTGAAAAACATGAAAAAGGATCTGCAGAAGTTAGAAAAATGGTCTAAGGTTTGGCAATTAAAATTCAATGCGAAGAAATGCAAAGTGATGCACTTAGGGAGTAGAAATCCACCGGAGACGTATGTGTTAGGCAGTGAGAGTCTGATATGTACAGACAGGGAAGAGGGATCTTGGGGTGATAGTATCTGAGGATCTGAAGGCGACGAAACAGTGTGACAAGGCGGTGGCCGTATCTAGAAGGTTGCTAGGCTGTAGAGAGGTGTGACCAGCAGAAGAAAAGAGGTTTTAATGCTCCTGTATAAGTGGTTGATGAGGCCCTACCTGGAGTATTGTGTTCAGTTTTGGAGGCTGTATCTTGCTAAGGATGTAAAAAGAATTGAAGCGGTGCAAAGAAAAGCTACGAGAATGGTATGGGATTTGCGTTCCAAGACGTATGAAGAGAGACTTGCTGACCTGAACATGTATACCCTGGAGGAAAGGAGAAACAGGGGTGATATGATACAGACATTCAAATATTTGAAAGGTATTAATCCGCAAACTAACCTTTTCCGGAGATGAGAAGGTGGTAGAACTAGAGGACATGAAATGAGATTGAAGGGGGGCAGACTCTAGAAAAATGTCAGGAAGTATTTTTTCATGGAGAGAGTGGTGGATGCTTGGAATGCCCTCCCGCGGGAGGTGGTGGAGATGAAAACGGTAACGGAATTCAAACATGTGTGGGATAAACATAAAGGAATCCTGTTCGGAAGGAATGGATCCTCAGAAGCTTAGCGGAGATTTGGTGGCAGAGCCGGTGGGGAGAGGCAGGGCTGGTGGTTGGGAGGCAGGGCTAGTGCTGGGCAAGACTTCTATGGTCTGTGCCCTGAAAATGGCAGATACAAATCAAGGTAAGGTATACACAAAAAGTAGCACATATGAGTTTATCTTGTTGGGCAGACTGGATGGACCGTGCAGGTCTTTTTCTGCTGTCATCTACTATGTTACTATGTTCTCAAGCTTTATTCAGCTGAATATGATAGCACTGTCGGATCTAAACAGAGCCTCAGGTAGTCAGCAAAGGTCGCCCCCATCCAAAAACACAGCCACTGAAAATCCTAGTACCACTACTGTAGGCATTGCCTGCTTGCACTGTAATTTCATTACTTTTCAGATGGCTCTGTTTTGGGGAGCATTTTTATAACCAATAGAGGTAAACTGTTAGAGCCACTGATCGCTGTGGAAGAAAATGATCCAAAGTCCCGAGCACAAACTTCAACTGCATGAAAATGCAACATGGCCCAACCCTGCTATCAAAAAAGCAGGAATCTCTTTCACTAGTTGCTTACCAAAAGAGTAATTGAAGAGGCTGGCCCCTAGAAAATCAGGTAACTGGACAGAAGAGCAAACAGCCTGTAGCAAATGCTTAAACTAGCCCTCCCCCCCTGAAAGATTAACCTATTTCCAGTTCTTGAAATCCAGGACTGAGTCGTGAAAAAAATTGGACCAAGTAAAGTCAGCCAAATGCTCATCAGGGACGCCCTTTATTCCATTATCGGCCGAGGACGCCCATGTGTTAAGCACGCCCCTGTCCCTCCTTTGGTACACTGCCCTCTACTCATACCATCCTTCTCTTGTCCATCTCCGTACCTTAAAGGCGTTCGCCAATTCCAGTATAAACAGTTACACAGTGATGTTATGGTAGAATAGGGTTCATGTGGAACAAACATATTAGGGAATCGTATAGAGGAAGAGTTAAGTTATGTCCATTACGTTCTTTGGTTTGTTTAAGGGTTCAGGTATTTAAGTAGGGTCAGAAGGGTATGCTTTTTTGAGCAGGTAAGTTTTTAGTGATTTCCGGAAGCTTAGGTGGTTGTAAGTTGTTTTCACGGCTTTTGGTAGTATGTTCCATAGTTGTGTGCTTATGTAGGGAAAGCTGGGTGCATAAGTTGATTTGTATTTGAGTCCTTTGCAGCTTGGGTAGTGGAGGTTTAGATATGTTCGTGTTGATCCAGTTGTATTTCTGATTGGTAGGTCGAGAGGTCTGTCATGTATCCCGGGGCCTCGCCATAGGTAATCTTATGAACCAGGGTGCAGATTTTGAAAGCAGTACGTTCTTTGATTGGGAGCCACTCCCCGCTGCCTTCTGTTATAAGCGGCAAAGTAAAGATCCCCCACCCAGTCCCTCTTTAGTTTAAGGTGTTCTGCTTTCCCCAAATGAGTTTCTTGTAGAAATGCTGTCTGTACCAGTCACTTAAGCGCCTGTAAGATTCTAGCTCTTTTTACAGGAGAATGGACACGTCCACATTTAGCGATACCACTTTAAGAGCAACCATGGAGCACCATCAGCAACCGAGGGTCAAACGAGTACACCACTATCCTCAACATGCCCAGGGGACCTCCCAGCTGAGTCCCCCAGACCGATGTGAAGCTAACATGAAGCAGAGACTTCCCCCTCCATTCACTCTGCAGCATCAATCTCCCCCCCCCCCCCCTTGTAGCTTATAAGATTTCAATGAACATGCATTACATTTGTCGTCCCCCCCCGAACTCCCCATGTTACCCCTCCAGAAACTAAACCAGTTTCTCCCTCCCCCCCCCCGACAACCCACCAAAGGAACCAACAATACTAGCACACATAACCCATACAAAAGCACAACAAACATTCCCCTTCCTTCACACCACTAACCCTCCCATGCCCCTCCACCCCCTTCTATGAGCAGTAAAAGTAAGATCTTCCCAGGAAATATTAATTCTGAATCAGTAACAAAACTTCAACGAAATCAGTAACAGACTTAAATGAGCTTAAACGAAACCCTGCTCGAACCAACCAGCTAATAATGAAAGAAGCATGATGTCCCGCATGACCTTCAGGCTCGTCTGAGCTCCAGGCAAGGGCCCATGTTCCTAGTCGCTCTCAGGATCCTCGGCAATAGCAGAGCGCGTCAGCACGTCAAACCCCTGATCAGCGCAAGTGCGATACTGTAGAGAGAAATCGTTCATCCCCACCAGTCATTGCAGTTTGTCCACAAATGGGCCCAAAGCTCCATGCTCCGTGAAAAAGATAGGTTTATTATCGTGCATCACACGCATCTTCGCCAGGTACAATAGTGCAAATCGTATTCCTTTGTCAAACAAATGCTTACACTTTCGGCCCATCTGCTTCCTCTGATCAGCAACATGTGCTGAGTAATCTTGGAAAAGTAGTAGCTTATCTCCGTTGTAGTCAAGCGATTTCCTTCCTCTGTATGCCTGTAAAACTCGCTCCTTATCTGCATAATTAAGTATTCTGGCCATCACAGGTCTCAGGCGCTGTTCCCCCTCAAGCAAGGCACCAACTCGGTGGATCCTATCGACTCTCAGCACCTTGTCTAATAACTGTATGTTCAATTGTTCCGGCAGCTACCGCTCAATGAAGTTCCATAGATCCTTTTCTTTTACAGTTTCAGGTAGCCCTATGATTCAGAGATTGTTTTGCTTTCCTCTAGTCTCTTTGTCATCAACTTGTTGCATTAGAAGCGCGCATTGTTTCTCAAGCGCCAAAATCTTCATGTCTGCCGCCTCAGCGCGATCCTCCTGGTGCGAGATATGGTCCTCCGCCTGCTGGATACATGTGCCCTTTCGCTCCAAGGAGTCCCGAATTTGATCCGTTTGCAGCTTAGATAGTTTGTCCTCAAGCACTGCTGATATCTGTTGTACTGCCTTTAGTGGTCTCCGCCGAGAGACTGGCCTGTGGAGGACTCGCTTGCGTTGCCACCATCTTGAGGCCGAAGTTCTGTGCGCGGTGCCTTCCTATCCACGGGGTCTTCGCGAGCATAACCCCCCCCCCCTACTCTACCATTAAAATGGGCTTGAGCTCTGTCACAAGGTGCACCAGGACTTGGTCTCGCAGACCGAACTCTTCTAGCCCCGCATAGGGAAGATCTCGCAGGTAAATTAAATGATTTTGGGGTGGCTGGAGCGGAGCTTGGCCAAGAGACGTCCGCTCAGCTATAGAGCATCACGTGACCCCCTCCAGTTCTTAATCACTTCTTTTAACAGGTTCTGATTTACAACCACAATACTTGCAACAGTTTTACAAAAAAAAAAGCCTCGTTATTTAAAGAAAGGCAGTTCATAAATGTTAATAAACCATAATAAAATACCCTGTAAAAATCCTCAATCTTTCCAAATCCACACCCTCAATTACACAAACATACAGTTAAATTCTAGCATCTACCTAGCTTCCCACTGAAACAACATAATCCTCATCCAGCAACATAACCAGATAAATTTATACAATTCAATATTATTCCTAAACTAGAAGTAAATGCTTATAACTTTCACAAAATACTTGGAGGTTGAAAAACCAAAAGTTTGTGCAGTGGTAAGTTATAATGACACATAGTTATAGTTCAAGGACTTTTAAAATGTTTTGCTTTATAGAAAAAGTTACTACTGCAAGTAAAAGATGCCAATAACTCTTACTGTGTTCTGATAGGGAATTTTAAAAAAGTGCACTAGTAGGATCATGCTTTCCATTTGAAAATTACCTAGGAAGTATAATTAACTGCAGAGACTTGTGCCGGCTGTCTCCATGGGTACTTTTTCCAGTCAAACTGCATGTTATAAGTATTTTTAATTACAGCTATTATTGTCTTCCTTGCACCATGAGCACCACCATGCAGATAAAACTCAGACATTGTGCTCACACTGAGGATGAGCACATTTTTAAAAAGTTGATTTCCATTGGTAAAATGCATTATCTGCAGAAATGGTTTCATAATTTCTCTTAGTTTATAGTAAAGGTCTTCACTTGGCTAGGAAACATATGGCAGTAACTACTTTAGATGTCATATGAAATGTAATTGTAACCATTGAGTTCTCTAACATTTAAGGGGAAAAGTTATTAAGGTACAGTTAAAAGGCATGCTTTTAGTGCACTTCGGTTTACCACTCCTGTGAGCCACCTCACAAGCATTGTTAGTCCAGTGGCATGGGAGCATTGGGCCACATCTGTAAAGGACCGCGGTGCAACTCCTCACCCTATTCTGAATATCCCTATCAAGCCACCCCATCTGTATTCTCCCCACCTCTGTGGATATACCACATGGCCTGGTGGCCCAGCGGGTGCATAGGCAGGAGCAGTCCCCAGTCACTCCTGCCTTTCTGATGCATTTCCACAAAATGGATCCCCTAGCAGTAGTAGTGCAAGACAGCTAGGGGTGCCATTTTAAGGTATGATGCCAGAAAAGTAGGAGCAACTGGGGATTGCTCTTGCCCAATCACCCACTGGACCACCAGTCCAATACGGTATGTCCATGGGGGTTGGGGGCTTACCTTTGGTGGCTAGGGGGTCAACCGGGAGGGGGAGATAGATGTTGGTTATACAGATTAGGTAAGGCTGTAATTGGTGGTGGGGGGGGGGGGGGTGGTTATGGATCCAAGGTTGGCTGGGCACTTGACTTGGGGACTTGATGGAAGGTGCTTAGATGGAGAGGGGTCTGGATCAAGGGATGGTGAAGGCTGGGAGCATTGGACTGTGGCTTTGAAACCCAGTGCCTCCCGGGCAGTAAAATAGCCCCAGCTAAAAGTTTACTGTCATTTTAGGGCCAAAATGCGACTTGTGGTATGCACTTGTTGTTCACTGTTCATTACATTATGGTTTTTAGCATAGTAATGAACTGCTTTGCACACATGCATGTTTTGTATCTCATTGCTGTATAACCTGTGGTAACCTAAATATTGCTGCATTAGGGCAACACAAGCTGCATTAGAGCCCTTCCCATTAAGGGGCAAATAACATGACTTAAGGCCAAAATGCAGGTTGTTAACTTCCTCCTTAAACTGGGGTCTAGCAATTTAAAGTGTTTATGAATGATCCAAGTTGCAAACTTTGAGATTCTAGTTTGGCTTGCCTATCAGTCACTCTGTACTTTGAAAGTCATGACACTATTCCTGTTCTAAGCTTGCAAGTTTTTTTGATGCCACAGACATAAGAGCCAGGTAAATTAACTTGTTCAGTTTTATATTAATTGAAGTACAGGTAATATTCTACATGCAGTCCTTCGTATTCTCCCAGCTGGGTGACGTCATCCGACAGTGCCTGGTACAGAAGCTGACTAGTAAAACTGAGAACATCCTAGTAGTGTCCCACCGCACATACATTGGTTCCTTTCTCTCCTGCCACGCATGCGCATGTCCCTCAGACTCGTTTTTTCCGCAGAGCAGATAGGGCACGTTTTGAGTTCTCACAGTGCATGTATCTCTTTTGAAGTGCCTTCCCATGCAGGTATTCTTTCCTTTTTCTAGGCTAATAATTTCTCATTCTTATTCTTCTTTTTCTTTTATTTTAACTAGTTTTTTCGGCTCTTCAAGTTTTTCCTTTATTTTTTATCGAGCTGCTAAACCTATTTAGGCTGGAGCACCGACCTCAGTTTCAATGCTGCCCCTCTTTTGGCTAACAACAAGTAGTTTAATCTGGCCGTAATTGTTTTCTCAATGTCCCAGAAGACGACCAGTGGCTTTCAAGAGATTCGCCCAATGTAATCGGGTGATTTCTGTGGTGGACCCACAATCTTGGTGCATTGGATGCCTTGGGCCTGACCATGAACCTAAATCTTGTTCTCTCTGTTTAAAAATGCATTTGAAGACACATAGGGCATAACAGGTCCAACAGGAGAAAACATTTGGATCCTTGAAGGCCGGTACATCGTCGTCAGCACCAGAAGCATCAACCTCAGTGGCTGCCAAGACTTCAACGTCCACTGGGAGTACACCGACATCAAAAAGGCCTCCACCTCTCTTGACATTGGATGCTGAGAGCAGGCCCCAGGACCGGTCAGCATCAAACCTGACACAGAGGACACGTACGGGTTCAATGTTATCCTCGTCAGCACCGAAGGACCGTGATGCTGAGCAATGGAGAAAGCCCAAGCAGCTCAAGCATCAGTCCTCATTGACACACTCTGTTGGGAGCACAGGGGTATCGACTTTGCCAGTACCCAAGAAGCATCAGTACCAGGAGGAACACTTCTCTTTGGAAGAGGTGATGGTGCGCAAGTGTCCAGGCATCCAGGTTCCTGCTACCAGTTCGGCACCAATGCTTTCTCAAGCTGCCTCTCTCCCAACTCCCCCCCCCCCCCCCCCCCCCCCCCCCCCCCATTGCCAGTGCCTTCCTTCGATGTGCAGTTCTGAACCATGCTCAGGGAGGAGCTGGTGCATATGCTGCAGCTGCAAACAGCTCAGGCATCGAGGGCGCTTTCACCAACTGCGGCTCAGCCCCAAATTCTTCCTGAGGCTCAGCCTATGCCTGTGCAGAGATCCTCAATGCCAGCACCTCAAAGTCTGTTGACACTGACACATACAGCCATCAGGGGAGGAAGCTTCCCTGGAGTCGTAGGTTAGGGATGTGCTTTGACAGTCTTCTATCTGAGGGTCTCTCTTTCACTGGTTTTGTTAGGGAGATGGTTTCTGCCATCCCATTTAAGTCAGAGACAGAGGAAGAGTCTAGGGCCAAAATATTAACTGCCATAGAATACAAGTCTCCTCCTAAGGAAGGGGTCACAGTACCATTGCACCCTATCCTTAAAGATGCACTTACTAACTGGGAATCTTCCCTCTCAATGCAGGTTGCACTGAAGAAGGTATAGTATCCAGAAAGCTCCTGAATTTAAGAGTGCCCAGCTGTCTCATCACTCTCTGGTGGTCAAATCCACCCTTAGTCGAGCCAGAAGTTCCAGGACTCCTACCTCAGCACCCCGAGGTACAGAGGCAAGGACACTGGATTTGTTTGGGAGGAAAACTTTTCAAGCCTTGATGCTTATTGCCCACATCCAGTCATACCAGCTCTATACGAGCCTTTACTTGCAGTCTTTGGTCCACAGCACACTAAGTCTTGTTGATTCTCTCCCACAGGAGCAGGCCACAGAGTTTTGCCAGTTGGCCAGTAAGCAGCTGGAATGTAGGAAATATCTGGCCAGGACGTGTATGATTCTTTTGATATAGTGTTCAGACTCTCCACCATGGTTGTGGGATGCACAGACTCTCATGGCTGCTTGCCTGTGACCTAGAACCAACGGTTCAGAAGAAGTTGACGGATTTTCCTTGTTGAGGTGACAACCTGTTAGGAGATAAGGTAGAAGAGGCCACTGACCTCATCAGAAAATATACAGATACCATCTAAACTCCATTTGCAGCCTCCTGTTCTATGGTTTCAAGCGGGCCTAGGTGGTGAGCCTACTACACTCAGGAGCATAGCTAAATGCGAAATAGTAGTTTCCACCACCACCTCACTCTGCGCAAAACCTCCAGGCCCCTTGTGTTCAGCCTCTCTAATTCTGCCCTCAGAAGCCCCAGCTGAGTCACCAGTCGAAGCAAAGATTGAACTTTTGACTGGCTCCAGGAGAGCATAGCTGCGCTCAAAGTAGCTGTCTCGTACGGCTTATCAGTAGGGAGGAGGCTGAATTTTTACCAACACAGTTGGCCCCTTGTAACCTCAGACCAGTGGGTTCTTCAAATAGTCTGTCTCAGTTACAGCCTGCATTGCCATCAAAGACCACCAAATTGCATCAGCACTCAGCATAAGCAGGTATTTAATAGAGGAAATCTCCACCATTTTCAGAGTGCAGCATCAATGAAGAAAGCAAATACATATTATTAGGAAAGATTGAAAAACAAAAATGAGGATGTTCTAATGCCTTTGTATCGGTCTGTGGTGTGCCTGCATCTTGAATACTGTGTGCAATTCTGGTCAACACATCTCATAAAAAAGATATAGTGGAATTAGAAGAAGTACAGAGAAGGGTGATGAAAATGATAAAGAGAATGGGACGGGATGACTTCCCTATGAGGAAAGGCTGAAGCGGCTAGGGCTCTTCAGCTTGGAGAAAAGACAGTTGAGGGAAGATTGTTTACTTTTTCCAAAAATACTAGGACTAAGGGGCACGCAATGAAGCTACAAAGTAATAAATTTATAACAAATTGGAGAAAATATTTCTTCACTCAATGTGTAATTAAACTCTGGAATTCATTGCCAGAGAATGTGGTCAAAGCAGTTAGCAGGGTTTAAAAAAGGTTTGGATAGCTTCCTAAAAGAACAGTCCATAAGCCGTTATTAAGACGGATTTGGGAAAATCCACTGCTTATTTCTAGGATAAGCGTGAAACTTGTGAACCCTATTCTACTTACAACTACTCATATACAGAATTCTGTGGTAGATAGGACTGTCTGGAGTGAACAGCTCTTGTATTTATTTAAGGGGAAAGTCTCATATATAGTCACTGGGTACTCTTGTATCGTCTTACTCACCAACAGGTGAAGCCCTTTCTGTGACAATTTTTAATCATCGATAAACCCCCTTCCTTCCTTCATGTGCTATCAACCTCTGTTGGAAACTGCTTTTTTTTTTTATCTTTTTTAAGGTTATTTACTGCTGTTCTCAGCGTAGCATGTTCAATCCTTGCACACATATCCACTAGCATGACAGTGCTAATTATGGCAGGCTTGTGGTGGTCACTTATCTGAACCCTTCCGGTGTGTTTTCGAATCTTAATACCCCGTGTTTTCGAATCATGACGCCCCGACAGGTGCCTGTTACGCTATCCAGCTTTGTCAAGGGGAATACCAGAACGCTGGGTCTCAACTGCACCACTTCCTTCCTTGAACTGCCACCTAGGATAAGCAGCATAAAATGTATTGCACTGTTTTGGGATCCTGCCAGGTACTTGTGACCTGGATTGGCCACTGTTGGAAACAGGATACTGGGCTTGATGGAGCTTCGTTCTGGGGTATGGCAATGCCTATGTTATGTTTTACAGGCCAGTAAGGTTGAACCCATGCCACCAGGACAAAAACAGAAGGGATTCTATTCCAGGTACTTCTTTGTGCCCAAAAAGAGGGGGGAATTCATCCCATTTTAGACTTAAGGGCTCTGAACAAATTTCTGGTCAAAGAAGTTCAGAATGATTTCCTTGGGCACCGTTCTCCCCGTGATTCAAGAAAATGACTGGCTATGCTCTCTAGACTTGAAGGATGCCTATACCCACATTTCAATATTTCCCAGTCACAGGAAGTATCTCAGATTTCAGATAGGAAAATGCTACTACCAGTACCACATTCTGCCATTTGACATTGCATCAGCTTCCAGTGTTTTCAGAAAGTGTCTAGCAGTAGTAGTGGCATATTTATGCAGACTGGATGATTGGCTAATCAAGAGCACATCACAGGAGGGGGCAATAGAGTCAAGGGTGCCTAACTGTTGGAGCTACTGGTGTTTGTCATAAACTACTCCAAGTCCCACCTTTTTCTGGTCCAGTGATTGGAGTACATAGAAGCTTAGGCTTTTCTCCCACAAACGAGAGCAGACTCTATGAAAGCACTAGCCTCACAGGTTCGAAGCAGCAAGCAGATCATATATTAGCAATTGTTGAGATTGATGGGCCACAGGGCCTCAACAGTGTATGTCACTCCCATGGCACGGCTCCATTTGAGAGCGATCCAGTGGACCCTGGCTTCTTAGTGGTCTCAGGTGGCTAAGTATCTAATGGATGGTATCCAGATTCCTCCAGAGTTAGCTCATGCCCTTCTCTCTTGGACAATTCGATCGAATTTGACTATGGGACCACCCTTCTAAATTCCATCTCCTCAGAAGGTGTTAACAACGGATGCATCCAACCTAGGATGAGCAGCTCATGTAGCTGGGCTTCACACCCAGGGAACTTAGTCTGCTTAAGGGCTATTTGGAACCATCTAAAGGCTTTTAGAGATTTGATAGAAAACCAAATTATTATCATTGAAACAAGACAACCGGGTTGCAATGTTCTTTGTATGCAAGCAGGGGTATGGGTTCCTATCTCCTATGTCAGGAAGTAGTGGGAATGTAGCAGTGGGCTCTCCTTCATGGAATGGTACTTCGAGCCATATACCTACCAGGAAAGGCCAACTGCGTGGTGGGCAGACTGAGCAGAGTTTTGCAACCGCACAAGTGGTGTCTCAACATGAGCGTAGCCTGCAAGATCTGAGCATGGGACACCCCCTCAGTGGATCTTTTTGCCGCTCATCTCAGCAACAAAGTTTCCCAGTTCTGTTCCAGGCTCAGATCACATGGACTAGCATTGAAACTCAAGCAAGACCAGGGAACTGTGATCCTGATCGCAGCTTACTGGCTGAGGCAGATCTGGTTTCCTTCTCTTCTGGAGTTGTCCTCAAAAGATCTGTGGAGATTGGAATATTTTCCAATCTTAATCACACAGAATGAGGGCTCTCTCCTGCATTCCAATCTCCAATCCCTGGCCCTCATGGCTTGGATATTGAGAGCATAGAATTTGAATCCTTAGATTTGCCAGAGGGAGTCTCTTGCATCTTGCTGTTCCAGGAAAGACTATACTATACTATCAGCCTTTTATATACCACTAATTTTCCTAAAGGATTCACAGTGGTTAATTAAAAAAAAAAAGCTCTAATAATGAGGAGGATTAACAAATTCAATAAAATCATAATAAAAATAATGCAAGATTAACACTAAAAAAAATCAAAAATGTTTAAAAAAAAGTCAGATTTGTTGCTTGAACAAATAAGTTTATAACGTTTTCTTGAAAAAAAAGATAGGAAGGTGCAGACTTGAGATTCAGAGGTAACTTATTCTTTATTGTGGCCCCAGAGAAAGGAAAAGTCTCAAATAGATTTAAAATGAATCTTTTTTTTTTAAGAGAGACAAAAACCCCTAATTTCCAGGTTCTTAAAAACCAAACAAACAAAAAGTCCCCTCCTGTTTACAAAGCCGCGCTAGCAGCTGCCACTCAACAATACCGACACAGCCTATTCAGAGTGAATGGGCTGTGTTGGCATTTGGGCACCAGCAGCCCCTAGCGCAGCTTTATTAGCCTGATAGCAGTATCTTGCATCAGTTGTAGACAACGTAACAACTTAGTTGAAATCCGAGAATAGAGTGAGTTACAGTAGTATAATTGTGGCAACAAAACCGCTTGAGCTATAGTTCTAAAATCTTCCGTCACTAATAAAGAACTTATTGCAGTACACAATTGCCAGAGCTTTAAAAACAAATCTTTTACTAAGGGTATTAATCTGCTTATCAAGTGATAATGAGGTGTTACTCATTTAACTGGAGGAGGTTTTGCTGTCTGGTGTGAGGGCAAGGCCTTAAATCCCCTCACGTGCCCTAAACAAAAACTGCTTGAATACCTTCTGCACCTTTCTGAGGGCCAGATGCACTAAGGTCCTCGGAAGAGCCCTTACCTTATCAATTCCATAGCGAATCGGTAGGGAACGGCCATGCATCAAGGAAATGGAATGCAAATGAGCTGCTCGTTGTAGCTCACTTGCATTCTGTATTCCCTCGGAAGCCAGTCGGCCGGTCGAGCATGCGCAGAGCAGCTAAGCGTTATGCTGGCTGCTCTGCGCATGCCAAGGACGTCCTTTATGGACTTAAAAAAAAAAAAAAAAAGGCCGTCTCTGACAAGCAGCCAAGGACGTCCTTCACTGAAAACACCCCCCAAAAAAAAGGACGTCTCTGACGAGCAGGGCCCGAGAAATGGACCGCAAAGTGCCCCTCCTTTGTTCTTTGAAGACCCACGAGAGTTCTTCTGAGCACTTGTTGAACGTTTTTTTTTCCTTTCCGATTCCCTCACAGCAGCCCCAACGAGAGGTGCAGACCTCCCGTTAGGTTTTCCATGGTAAGGGGATGGGAAAACGGTAGTGCATCTCATTATAATAGCCTTTGGATCATTTGCAACTGCAGTGCATCTCATTATAATAGTTTGCATTCCGTTTTCATTAGCTGCTACCGTGACAGAAAAATGCCCTTTTGTGCATGTCCCCGTTTTACTACTTGTGCGCTAAACTGGCTAGAACCAGTTTAAAGCCCACGTTGCTGGCTTCTTAGGTTTAGTGCATCTGCCCCAGAGTCTGGTTTGAAAACTCTGTAAAGGTTCACCTAAGTGCAGTCGGTACTTATCACCATGTGGGAGGTAAGCCCATATCTGTACAGCCTCTAGTTTGCTCTTTTGACAAAGTCCCCTTTCAAACCTCCAACTGTGACATGATATCTCAATGTTGTCCTCACCTAGCTGATGAGCACTCCTTTTGAGCAGCTTGATTTCTGTCATCTGAAGTATTTGACCTGGGAAACTGTGTTTTTGGTAGCTGTCACTTCAGCTCACAGAGTCGGTGAGCTTCAGGCCCTGGTAGCTGAGCCACCTTAACACTAAGTTTCATCACAATAGAGTAGATCTTCACACGCATCCCAAGTTCCTTCCTAAGGTAGTGTCGGAATACCATTTTAATCAGTCAGTCATCCTGTTAATATTTTTCCCCAAACCACATGCTCATTGTGATGATTGTGTACACCTTAGACTGCAAGTGAGCCTTAGTCTTCTACCTTGAGCAGACTAAAGCCCATAGACAGTCAACCCAGCTTTTCGTTTCTTTTGACCCTAATAGAATGGGGCTAGCCATTGGCAAATGTACAATTTCAAATTGGCTAACAGATTGCATCTCCTTTACTTATGCCCAGGCTGGACTAACACTAGAGGGTCAAGTCAAGGCTCATAAAGTCAGAGCAGTGGCTTCGTCCATAGCCCCTTGAGGTCATCCTCCATAGGATTTGCAAAGCTGCGATTTGGTCATCTGTCCACACATTCACATCTCATTACTGCCTTGAGCAGGATACACGATGTGATAGCTGGTTCGGACAGGCAGTCCTGAAGAACTTGTTTGGAGTCTAGAGTCTAGAATCCAAACGCCACCCCTCTAGGCCCAGTTTTGTTTAGCTTTAGGCTGCACCTTTACAGCTAGTATGCACATATTTTCAGGTTAATTGACTACCAGGCCTCGATGTTTCGAGTCATTCTCCTAGCATTGTTGTTTTTGGTGAACCTGGTAACTAGGGATTCCCAGCTGTGAGAATACGAATGCCTACTTGTCCTTGAAGTAGAACCAGGTGTTCTCCAAGGGCAGCAGGCCAAGTATTCTCTCATATACCCTCCCACCTCCCCTTGGAGTTGTATTCTTTACCTATTGTACATAACTGAGGGACCCACGCTCATGTGGTGAATAGGAATGCACCTACGCATGCACGGTGGGGTGCTACCAGAAAGTTCTCAGTCTCGCTAGTCAGCATCCACACTGGGCTTTGTTGGATGACATCACCCAGCTATGAGAATACTTGGCCTGCTGTTCTTGGAGAACACTGGCTACAGATGAGTAACTTTTGTTTCTCTGTCTTGATTTTAGGTCAACAGGTAAACATCCCGACTGCATTCCAGTTGGTGTAAATAACTCCTGTACAATTCTTGAACCACACTTTCAGTTTTTTGTTGACACATGGATCTGGGTGGAAGCTGAGAACGCACTAGGGAAGGCCCGGTCAGATTCTCATACTATGGATCCCGTGAACATTGGTGAGTATATGTTGTTGTTTGTTTCATTTTTAGTTAAATTACATGTTTCCAAAACATCTTAAATTTTCATCTATTAAAATATTTTTGTTTTTATATTGTGTAGTATTTATGTATGAAGTCTTTAGACGAAGACTGGATAATTAGTTTGCATTTACAGTTGATGGCCAATTTTATTTCCTCTCAGGATGAAAGACTGCAGAAATTTGATCACTGAAAACCAAAGTTAACATTGCTGTCTAATGTGTCAGGCTGCATAGTTATGTGGGCTTCCTTACCTTCTGGAAATACAAAACCATGCCTAGTCTCTGTAACATTGGCAGTCTGGATTCAGGAATGAAAGTTTTTGTACAAATGTTAAGTGGCATGGAAATGTTTGCAAAAGAGTTTTGCTTAGCAGCATTCTCTGGCAGTTCCTACTTATTTATTATATAATTGCTATTATATCTCCACCCAAAAAAAAACCCCTTGCTTTCAAGATATACAGGGTACCATTTCATATACAACAGAATAAATTCAAAGCTTTCTGGGAAAGACAAGATGATGTTTCTCCTTACACTGCCAGATCTATTTCAATAGACTGTGTGGTTCTGCACTTAAAAATTCACAGCTTTTCTCCTGTTGTTCATAGAGTTAATCCTTTTCAGTTCCCAATTGTTATGCCCTTTAAATTTTTCTTTTTGTCACTGTCAAATTGTACTCCCCTCCCCCCCACTCCCACCCAGTACACACACACATACACATTTTGGATTCTTTCCCAGGCCCTCTTCTCTGGGTCTGTGCTGGGACCACTGCTTTTTAACATATTTATAAATGACCTAGAGATGGGAGTAACTAGTGAGGTAATTAAATTTGCTGATTACACAAAGTTATTCAAAGTCGTTTATTCGCGGGAGGATTGTGAAAAATTACAAGCAGACCTTATGAGACTGGGCGTCTAAATGGCAGATGACATTTAATGTGAGCAAGTGCAAAGTGATGCATGTGGGAAAGAGGAACCCGAATTATAGCTACGTCATGCAAGGTTCCACGTTAGGAGTCACGGACCAAGAAAGGGAACTCTAGGTGTCATCGTTGATACGTTGAAACCTTCTGCTCAGTGTGTTGCGGTGGCTAAGAAAGCAAATAGAATGTTAGGTATTATTAGGAAAGGAATGGAAAACAAACATGAGGATGTTATAATGCCTGTGTATCACACCATGGTGCGACTGCACCTCGAATATTGTATTCAATTCTGGTCGCCGTATCAAAGAGATATAGTGGAATTAGAAAAGGTGCAGAGAAGGGTGACGAAAATGATAAAGGGGATGGGACGACTTCCCTATGAGGAAAGGGTAAAGCGGTTAGGGCTCTTCAGCTTGGAGAAAAGGCGGCTGAGGGGAGATATGATAGAAGTGTATAAAATAATGAGTGGAGTTGAACGGGTAGATGTGAAGCGTCTGTTTACGCTTTCCAAAAATACTAGGACTAGGGGGCATGCGATGAAGCTACAATGTAGTAAATTTAAAACAAATCGGAGAAATATTTTCTTCACTCAACATGTAATTAAACTCTGGAATTCAATGCCAGAGAATGTGGTAAAGGCAGTTAGCTTAACGGAGTTTAAAAAAGGTTTGGATGGCTTCCTAAAGAAAAAGTCCATAGATCATTATTAATTGGGCTTGGGGAAAATCCATTATTTCTGGGATAAGCAGTATAGAATGCTTTGTACTTTTTTGGGATCTTGCCAGGTTTGGCCACTGTTGGAAACAGGATGCTGGGCTTGATGGACCTTTGGTCTTTCCCAGTATGGCAATACTTATATACTTATGAACAATATCTGTCACTGACCAATGCAAAAGTTATTCCATTTGTCTCAGGAATGGCCTGGAATGTTGTCTGGTTATGTTATTGGCTAGTTTTCACCAAAGAAATACTCAGCCTCACTCTAAAGCAGTGGTTCTCAACCCAGGGCTCACCTAGCCAGTTGATTTTCAGGATATCCATATACATATGTGCATATTGTGTATATCCTCAAAGCTTGACTGCCTGGTTGAGCCCTGAGGACTGGGTTGAGAACCCCTACTCTAAAGATAGGCCCAGTAGTTGAACCAATTCTCAATCTCCCCAGTCAGATTTGAGCAAGCACCACCATTAGCTCAGCTTCCTTCACCAAGGGGAAGAGAAAAGGACTTGATATGCTGCTTGTTTATGATTACAATCAAAGCTGTTTATGTACTATACATACAGGTATTTATTTTATACCTGGGGCAATGAAGAGTTAAGTGACTTGCACAGAGTCACAAGGATCTGCAGTGGGAATCAAACCCATTTCCCCTGGTTCTCAGGCCGCTGCACTAACTATTAGGATACTCCTTTAGTCCCTGATGGGGCCACCTGACAACTCACCTGGGACCTTCCCTGTCATCTGCATTGTTCAACATAGAGTTTTAAACAAGAATTTAGCTGGTACTCAGTACAGAGGTTGGAAAATCAAGACCCTGTGCCCTGTTGAGTAAGTCGTGCACTCGGTTATTACATGTGCCTTTATCAGTGCTGAGTGTTGCAGCACCAAGAGTGGCTGAAATACCTTCCCTCTTCCCACACTCCGGTCCACGCAGTTATTCATCTATTCCCATTACTTCAGTGTTTAAGACAGTGGCGTAGACATGAAAGCTAAATAGATTTCTCTGTCGGGGGTCACAGGAAGAATCATTGCAAGATCAACACCTTCAGCTTTCAGTTTTAGATGCTATCTTAATCCTCTTTACTCATCTCATAACAGAGGACTCGTTTGAGTACACCAAATTCAGGTGTTCTGAGTATTTGTCATGCACTTACCTCCTAGAAGGCTGGTTGCACACAGGAGTGAGCCTAGGCTGCCTCTTGCCCTTTATACTGTCACTAGTCTAGTCTTGTACTGATCTGGCACACCCCAATTGGTCCACTATGAATGCCTCTGCTCTGTGATATGAATATCTAATTATTTTTATTTATTATTTATTGCATTTGTATCCCACATTTTCCCACCTCTTTGCAGGCTCAATGTGGCTTGCAATACATCATGGATAGTGGAAATGAGAAGAGGGTAAACATTTAGTATTACAGAAAGATTTTGGGTTCAATGGTAAAGGAATAAATGATAATGCTAAAACAGAAGGCATTATTAACATTTCTAGATATATGTGGGAGTTTCACATGTTTTGGTCTTTATGGTATATCTTGTCGAAGAGATGGGTCTTTAGTAGTTTACGGAAGCTGGTCAGTTCATAGGTCGCTTTTAGGTTACGTGGCTATGCGTTCCAAAATTGCGTGCTCATATAGGAAAAAGTTGATGCGTGCATTAATTTGTATTTTAGACCTTTACAGTTGGGGAAATGAAGATTAAGGAATGTGCGAGAAGATTTTTTAGCATTCCTGGATGGTAGGTCTATCAGGTCTGACATGTAGTTTGGGGCACCGCCATGGATGATTTTATGTACTAGGGTACATACTTTGAACGTGATGCGTTCTTTGAGTGGGAGCCAGTGTAGCTTCTCTCGTAAGGGTTTTGCACTTTCGTATTTTGATTTTAGTCTGGCTGCCGTGTTCTGGGCTGTTTGGAGTTTTTTGAATATTTGTTCTTTGCATCCAGCGTAGAGTGAGTTGCAGTAATCTAGATGACTAAGTACTAATGATTGTACCAGATTATGGAAGACGGTTCTTGGGAAGAATGGTTAGCCTCCCGCACAACCCTGTAACTCTTATTCATTCTGTCCTCAGATAAGTCTCCTCTGAGTCTGTCTTGTCATTGACAATGAATCTACAAAGTACTAAATTTAAAACAAATCTGAGAAAAGATTTCTTCACAATGTGTAATTAAACTCTGGAATTCGTTTCCAGAAAATGTGGTAAAGGTGGCTAGCTTATTGGGGTTTAAAAAAAGGTTTGGACGGCTTTTTAAAGGAAAAGTTCATAGACCATTATTAAAATGGACTTGGGGAAAATCAACTGCTTATTTCTGGGATAAGCAGTATAAAATGTTTTGTACTTTTTTGGGATCTTGCCAGGTAATTTGTGACCTTGATTGGCCACTGTTGGAAACAGGATGCTGGGCTTGATGGACCTTTGGTCTGTCCCAGTATGGCAATACTTATGTACATTACTTCTTCGTAGTGTTTGACCTCTGCCTGCTGACTTGGATGTGGCTAGTACTTCTAGTACTTCTCCTGCCTTCTTTACCAGATGTCCTGTGTGTTATCTTCCTTGCTGGGGTCACCTTGGGCCTATGCGTGAACTCCTGGCAGCCTCTGAGTACCAGATGACTCAACATAATGGGAAAAGTGGGTGTATTATAGGTGAAAAGCACGTACTAGCCCCCCTCCCTGGTGTTCTCAGAAGTAGACCTTGTCCTTGGCATAGGTCAGCTCTTCTGTTAGAAACCCAGCAGTGTCGTCTTTTTCACTCGGGACACTGCTATACTATTTGTGTGTTATTTCAGTTCTTGTCAGCCTTCTTATGGAGACATATGTAGCCAGTCATGTTTTCAGAAGTACCTCAATGAATGAGCTTAGATAGATTTGCATAACAAAAAAAGAGCAGACGTCTCCCCCTAATGACAGTCCATGACACAGAAACAAAACCAAAGGAGGGGGCAGACCAATGTGGTTCCAAAACAGGTGGTTTGTTGAAGGATGTCAATGAAAATGACTCGATGCAGTCCTACATTTTGGCACCACTTGCACCTGCTTCAGGAGTCAAACAATTTTGTTCTGCAAGAGCAAAATAACATACATACATAAAATAAAATGCATAGAGAAGCAATAAAAAAACAGCAAACATGGGCTGTGCAGGTAATGAAAATAGTAAATATACATAACTAATACGAACTAAGAAATGTAATTAAAATTATAACACAAATCAAGAAAGCATATAAATTAATAATAAAACTTCTGATTAATTATAAAGGAGCAAAATACCAATGTGATCACACAAATTGAATATTGAAATATATAATACTGAATGTAAAATATAGATAAAAATAGTGAATCATAGATATACTATGATGGAACGAGACGGTGGAATGTTTTAAACATCTTACCGTATCACTTCCGCTGCTCTCTGTAGGTTCCATTTCTGTGTTGTGGCGAGGGTTTTTTAATTTAAATCTTAAAAAGATCACGGAGGCTTTATAATCTCTAGCCATATTATTCCTTCTACCACAAGCCTGGTGCTATAGTAGTCTACCCAGTTGGAGGGGGTTTCAGGATAAACATGCCTATGTGAAATACGATTGGACAAAGGGGGGCCCCCCTCTGTGACACCCACCCCTTTTATTTTGGCTGACTGTCCGAAAGGTCAATTGTGACCAGATGTGCTGATATGTTGGTGAAAAGCAAAGGTCTTGAACCTTTTTTTTTTTACACATTTTCATAAGAATACACATGACGCTTCATTAGTTTTATGATTTTTATTATTATGATATGTTTTTATTTAACAATCGTAGCCTGCGCAGGCTGTGATCTACACTTGTTCAACATGCCCGAAAGTCTAAAACGGAACAAACATGTTTAGAAGTACACTCTTTTGTAAAAGGAATCATGTTTTCTTTTAAGTATAATACAGTGGATATAAACACATCTCAAAGTCTGAAACAGATACACTGAGAACTACATGCACTTGTAAAAGGAATTAATGTTTCTTTTGTATAAAATACAGTTTATATAATCTATAAAATCCATATCCTTCATTCTGTTGGCCAAACGGATTAGGCGCTGATTTTACACTTTTGATGATATCCTTGATGGTGTTTTAAAAACCATCAGTATTTCCATTTTGTACCCAGCTATTAGAATGATGCCTAGAATATGTTCCAAGCACAGTCTCTTACAACGCTTGTAGTTTCTGCACTCTGACATTAGGGTGCCATGTCAGCCACGCATGTTGGCTCAGCCCCTACCTTTCCAACACACAACCTTGACAGCCTTTTGCCACATCCTCGGCCCAGCAGTGATGTATAATGTTGTATATCACTATTCGTACAAGCGAATTGGACAATTTTCCAGTAAAGAGCATGTATCCTCGGTTGTTTAATAAGACCTATACGGTGCCACCATCCCATGTCTCCATCATCCTCGGGTCTGGAGGCTCATTTGCAAAATCTCTGAATATCTTGCGCGTTTTCGTCTGCATCCTAACAGCTGCAGCCTAACAGCAGCACAAGCAACACAAGTACATGACTCTGACTGGTTATGGCTTTGCGACGTCTCTATAGCCTTTGTTTTTCACCTACAAGAGAATATGGGCGGTCTGTTAAAGGCAGATCAAGAAAAACTTCCACAAAGGTATACCCCAGAACATATTTTGTCAAAAAAGGAAAAGAAAATTACATGCATACCTATGAAATGGGGGAAAACAACGCCTCCGTCTGGTTTAGAAGATCTATGAGTTCCGTATCCTCAGATATATTTCTGTGTTATTGACGGCATCTCTGAATGTGTCCTGCTAAATCCGTGGCATTTTCAGTCACAGTTATATTCTGTTCACAATCTAGGTCTTCTGTCAGCGAGATGTTGACTTCTTGAGAGTCAAATAGCTTTAGCCCACATGGCAATTTATCCAGCAAGGACTTTGTCATTTCCTGGCCCGGCAACGGGTACTCCTGTTCCGTTTCAGCTACGTTCTGGTTACTAATAATGTTTTGTGATTCTGTCAGGTCAATTACCGGTGGGTAGTCCTCGGCCTCAGCGTCAAGACCTTTAAGATAAAGACTGAGGTGTCACCCTCACTTTAACAACAAGGGGTGTTTACCCCTTCTGATCCTCTGTATATTAGGGCTTCGTAGGACTCCATGTTTAGCTGTTGTGTCTTTCTGATCCCCCCCCCCCCCCCCCCCGATAGATGGAACGTGTCACGTATTCAAGGAAAGTGAGCCCTTGCCAGAGAACCACCCAACCAAGGATTGAAGCTGCAGGCAGGACTGGAACCGTAGCTGCAGACAGGCAGGCAGGACTGGAACCGTAGCTACAGGCAGGCAGGACTGGAACCGTAGCTGCAGGCAGGACTGGAACCGTAGCTGCAGGCAGGCAGGACTGGAACCGTAGCTGCAGACAGGCAGGACTGGAACCGTAGCTGCAGACATGTAGGCTGGATTGGAACAGAAGCTGAAGGCAGGTAGGACTGGAACAAGCAGGACTGAAACAGAAGCTTTGAAGGCAGGTAGTGTTAGAACAAGCAGCACTGGAACAGAAGCTGAAGGCAGGCAGGGCTGGAACGAGCAGAAGCAGGACTGGCATAGAAGCTGAAGGCAGGTAGGGCTGGAACGAGCAGAAGCAGGACTGGAATAGAAGCTGAAGGCAGGTAGGGCTGGAACAAGCAGGACTGGAACAGAAGCTGAAGACAGGTAAGGCTGGAAGTGCAACAAGCACACACAGACAAGAACTCGTCTGAAGACCTCTGTTTCAAAGGCAAGGCATAAAAGTTCCAAGCTGTTTATAAAGGAGTTGACTGATATCATAATCAAGAATGAGGCTTGGCAGCAGGAACACCAGGGCGAAACTTGGCTGCAAGAACACCAAAGCAACGCTTGGCTACAGGAGCACCAAAGCAAGGCTTGGCTACAGGAACACCAAAGCAAGGCTTGACCACAGGAACACCGGAGCAAGGCTGGAATGCTGGAACATCAGAATAGGACTGGAATGATCTCTGGAACACGATTGGGAAACAGGGAAAAGGCAGTCCACAGCAGCCGAAGGGTCTGGTCACTGGAAGGAGAGGTGAGTGTAGACCTGGGGCACGGCCACAACCGTGACAGAAAGTAACTGAGGTGGTGTATTTAGAATGGTGGTAATGCCTTTTTTATTTCTATCAATCATGTGTTGTTTTTAGGCTTCTTTTGGTCTGCCTGCAGACTTGTCCAGACATGCCTAGCTTTGCCACATGTCATTACATTTTCATTCACTTGAGGAAATAATTACCCAACCCCTGTAAGGCTACAGGTTATTTTAAACATTGCATGCTTCCTAAAATGAATACTGTTTAAGGGTAAAGCAATCCCTATATAAAAGCATTTATTCTGCCCCTTTTTCTTTTTTTTTTTTTAACTTGTCTGTGTGAAGTCTGAAAGCATAAATTGAGCTCACACAGAGGTCTTGAAAACAGTAGGGGGAAGGGGAGGGTTTGTCACACAAAGTAGCAGCGCTCTACCTTGAGAGATGAGTTGGAAAGGGGATTTCATTTCAGAGGGGCTGCAGAAACAATTAGCTTGGCTACAAGCTGTTTTGATCTTACACAGGCGACCCCTGTATAAAAAAGCACTTTTTCTGCTCATACTTTCCCTGTGTTATAGAATTCATGGACCAGGATATGGCTGTGTGTGTGCGCGCCCTGCAGGGTATGATCTCACACAGTTGTCTCTTGAAAACAGGAGGGGCTTATGCCCCTGTGTGAATGGATCTCAAAGCCTAATGAGTCAGACCACTATGGTTTCTTATGTAATCTAAAAGAAAAGAGGGGGAGGAAAGTCAGTCTACGGCTCTCATTCAGTAAAACCAGCTTTAAAAATAAGCACAAGGTATCCTTTTGAAAGAAAAAATTATAAGAAAAAGAAAACAAAATGTCTTTTTCTTTCCTGTGAGAAAAAAAGGTTAAGCTGAGCATGGGCAACTAAATTCCACTGAGGCTGTAGGCACAGGGGTTTTCAACCCAGTCCTCTGGGCACACCCAGCCAGTCGAGGTTTTCAGGATATCCCCATTGAATTCAGTGGGGATATCCTGAAAACCCTGACTGGCTTGGGTGTGCCCCCCCCCCCCCCCCACAGGACTGGGTTGAAAACCTCTAGGGGCGGTGTCGGGGGGGGGGGGGTTTGATGTCACTTCCCATCACATGACACCCATCTAAGATTTCAGCTATTAGTGGAAACAGGAAGTGATGTAGTGCATACAGTAGTGGCAGACATCTTGAAAAGGGGCGTGGTTGTGCATCACTTCCTGTGACATCACCAAAAGGGGAAGTGCTATATAAAAAAAAGTTGGGTTTGGGCAGGGCTATGCAAATAAGGTGGGGCAAAGGGCGGGATCAATATGTCATATCCATTGATGTCATCCAAGCGGCCGAGGAGCAGGTGTAGCTTGAGCTGTTGCATCATCAAGGGGCCTGGGAGTGGGCGTGACCTCACTTTTGATTGGCTGAAACCCTATAAGTGGGCGTGTCACTTATCAAAATCAGTTGTTTTTGACAGATGCAGGTGAGGTACACCTAGTGCCTCAGAAAATGACCCCATGTCCAGCTTCTGATATAATGAAAGTAGTTTGGGTAACAGAGGTACTGCAAGACTCTTAAATATATATATATTCTAAGGAAAGGCCATCTAGATGTAAAGTTTTCATAGCCAGCATAATTTTTGTCCTGATGAATGGAGTTTTGGAGATTATACCTGTTCTGCATGTAAAGCAATCAGTTCCAGGATGAAGAAAAAGTTCTCTCTTGCTGTCTCCTTGATTGCCCAGTCTCTGTATTATAGAGCAAAGAATGGTGTAACAAAAATTGTTGAAGTATCTTATTAGATATACGTAAGTTTTCAGCAGCTACTTTAATTGCATGAACCCAATTACTTTTTCTTTGACCCTTGTATTGTGCCAAAAGGCATTTTACCTTGTTTCCTTTGTAGCCAGTAGCTTTCTGCCAAAACACCACATCAGCAGTCGCTTGGCTTAACAGTTTGTTGTACTGAAATTTTAGCTGTTAAATATTTGTCATTAGTAAGGGATATGAATCAGTAATACCTTTCTGCTCTAGCTGCTGAATTTTACTTTAAGATCAGTGGCATCTTGACACAAGTGACCGTGTCCCAAATGCCAAGCTGGGAACGCGACACTGGGACACGTTCTGGTTATGCCTGGTGGTACAGAAATGTTGGACTCGTCTTTTGCAGTATATACGCCAACTTTGGGACTGTGTGCTTCCCAGAACACCCTTACTATTATTTGGAGCCCCGCTACAGGGATCCATATATCCTGCAGGATTCCTTAATTTTACACGTAAGGCACTATTGTGTGCACTGAGAACTATTCTTACATTTTGGTTGGATACAAATGGTCCCTATCTGCAGGATTGGAGGACACTAATGATTAAACAGCTTCATATGGACCGTATGCAAATTTGAGACTTTGAGCATGCCACTGGTTGTCACTTTCAGGCCACTTGGGTGGTCTTTTGGAGGACATTGACCCCCTCGAGCACGGAGCACTATCTTAAACATCTAATACATAAGGTCACTACATAGCAGTGGTTCAATATGCAGAGGGTTGGGGGGGGGGGGGTTGGGGATATAAATGGTTATGTTTTGGCATACTGGGTTAGTAGTGTTCTGTATTAGGGTTGGGTTGCAATGCCATCAATAAACAAGATTTAAACATAAACTATGTACAGTAGCTGATTAGCTCTCCTCTTAAAGCTTTATAAGCATCCTAGATGGTAATGTAGGAAAGCCCTTCTGTTTTGCTTCTTTGGAAATAATCCTTTGTCAGGGTAGTTATCATTTCTCAGAGGGGGTATTTTACAAAGCCACGCTAGCATTTAACACACCCTAATTTTTACCATCTACCCTAATTATTACTGTGTGCTAAAAATGCTAGTGTGCCTTTGTAAAATAAGCCCAGAGTTCTTTATCTTGTGGTTATCCAACAGGATTTCTTGGGGCCCTTTCAGGCTGCAGTTTTACAAGAAATATCTGCATGATCTGAGATTAAGGTACTGAGAATACATTCCTGCTCAACCAGAATGATCAAATCTTTGGAGCACAGAAATTAATTAGTACCAGAATATGGTTGTGTGTGTGTGTGAAGGGGGGGTTGTGTGTGTGTGTCTAATATGACTCTCAGGTATCTAAATGATTGTACGGGGTGATTTAGTGTCAAAAAGGTTCAAAGTAATAGTGGGAACAGTAAAACCGCCAGTAAACCAGCATGCCACCGTCTTTTGCTTGTTGAGAAGTAATTTATGGTAACTTAGACAGTTTGAGACTATGGTCAGGCAGTTTTGGAGTGGGTTGATAGTGAGGTTATAAGAATTCTTTGGAAAGAGAAGCAAAATATCATCCGTATAAAAGTGGAAAGAAATCCCAGTGGTTTGGGATGAGTAGAGCAAGTGGACTTAGGAATAGGTTGAACAGCAATGGTGACAGAACAGACCCTTATGAAACACCACAAGTCAATGACCGCGGTGAAGCACTAAAAAAAGAATGTGATGACCTTTATAGGAACGGTTGAAGAAGAATGAAGTGAACCATGAAAGAACATCCCCCAGCAATGCCTATAGATAAATGTGATAAGATTGTGATTTACTAAGTCAATAGCTGTTGAAAGGTCAAGTGAATCTACGAGAACAATCACGTGTATGTCTAAGTGAGAGTAGATTTCATTTAGGACTGCCGTAAGAACTGTTTCTATGCTGAAGTGAGGTCAAAATCCAGATTGTCTAGGTTGGAGGGGCAAGGTTTGTTGAGAGAGGGAAAAAAGCTGAGTGAAAACTATTTTTTTTAAACTTTAGAGATGAAGCAGAGGTTAGATACGGGGCCGTAATGTGCTGGTACAAGTGGATCTAATAAAGGCTTTTTAAGTATAGGAAGAATGATTGCAATTTTCCAGAGGAGAGGTACTTGTCTAGTTGATAAGCTAGTATTTACAATACAGAGTATCTTGGGCAAAAGATCAGGTTCTGAGATGGCTAAACAAGTTGAGACTAGAGTATGAGATCAAGAGAGCAAAAGGTGAGGCGCATCCTGCAGTATTTTTAGACAAAGAAAACTGAGTCTGAAGTTGGAATGAGGACCACAATGACTTGCTGAGGTAGGGAGTAGAGGGTTGGTTTGGGACCTTCGTGCCTAATACTAATGAAGACAACAAGGAAGAAGCTGGGGAAGAAATGGGGACTGGAAGGGTGCTAACAAGGTTTTGTACCTTGTTGGCGAAGTACTGTGAGATCCTTAGCTGAGAGACCAAAAGTAGTAGAATGGACAGTAGAGTTACTAGATGTTAAGTCATAGAATAGCATAAAAAAGTTCCTTAAACATACTAGGGGCTTTATTTTAACTGCAGATTCTACAGAATTACTGCTGACATTATTGTAAAGAAAAAGACATTTGTCTCTCTAAAATATTCTACAAATAGGCAATGTCTTGCCTTCTTAACTTAGGCAACCTGTTAGAAAATTACCTTCCACCTGCCTTATGCAGGGTAGAGAATAGTTAGTGAATACATGGGGCTTGTGCCTTACAATTAACATTGTAGATAATGAACAGTTAATGCCACCTCCATGGGTAGATTGATGTCATCAAATTAACTGTATTGTGTTTGAATGAACAGTGTGGGAAGATGCTGAGAATACCCCTAAAAGTTAATACAGATTTTTTGCAGTTATTGCATGCTGATTTTAGTAGTTAATATGTAGCAACTGCAACACCTTAACTGCACTATAGTAAATAGTGCCCTAAAGGCAGAACTTCCTTTAAAGTTGTCAATGCATATTAACACTTTAACACACATTAATAAATGATGGCAGCACAGATAGCAAATGTGATACAGGGAATGAGGAACAGACGAAAGTTCACCAAAAAAGATTTTATTGAGGAGGGACCCAACTTGGCCAAGTTTTGATTTTTGTCTTAGAGGTCTACAAACACCTATAGGTAAAAACAATTAGAAATAAAAACCACAGTGGTACAAAAACCAATATTAACAGTAAAATTGTATATAAGCATGAGACATATAAATATAAAAATGAAAAACATTGCTACCAGATTCTTTCAAAAAGGTTCAATAAAAAGATGCAACTTCCTGTGAATAAACAAACTTGGACAATATAATCGAGTACTATTTAACATGAAGGATTTAAATATGAAGGATGTTGAAAAACTAAAAAATGTCATGTTTTTAACTATATTGTTATTTTTACCTATATGTGTTTGTAGACCCCTGACGAAGACAAAGCCAAAACTTGGTCCTTCCTCAGTAAAATCTGTTTTGGTGAACATTCGTCTATTCCTCATTCCATGGATCATGTTTGCTGTCTGTGCTGCTTGTGTGCTTCTGCAGAGGTTATTCTCCTGTTTTCCCCATGAATAACTGATGGTTGTAAGAGTGTAAGCCCTCAGGGGATGAGGGAATTCTTACTGTACCTGAACGCATGTACCTCATTAAGCTATCAATGAAAAAGCATGAGATAAATCCAAACAAATAAAGTGTATATTATGATTTGTTTTTTATTCTGTGCACCTCCTTGGCTTGGGTTACATAAGCATAGAAAAGCAGTTTTTAAATTTAAATAAATGAAATGAATAAATGCATTAGAATATATTAGAATTCTATGTTTTAAATAATTGATGTTCTGATTATTTCATTCTTTTCTTCAGTAAAGCCTAATCCTCCAGTTATTGAAAAAGTGATATCTCGACCGGAACTACCCTATGCCTTGAAAATAGTGTGGGAGAACCCGTTAGATAAAACTGTTATGGACCTCAAGTATAATATTCAATACAAAGCCAGTAGCAGCATGGATTGGGCTAAGGTAACCATGTTTTTTGTTGTTGTTGTTAACTTTTATATAATGTACCAAAACAAAAAGCACCAGAAGCCCTCAAGACTGGAACGTGCCCTTTAATTGATAGAAATAATGATGTACATCAGTGACCCGATACAGGCCGTGTTTCGGCACACACTGCCTGCATCAGGGGTCATGAGAGCAATACCTTCAAAAATGAGGAAAAGCTAGCCCACCACCGGGGCTCCAAATAGTAATAGTTGACCTTCAAATCAGTCAAAACTCTGGTGTCTGTAAAACAGACAGACACCGGAACGCCAGAGTTTTGACTGCTTTGCAGGTCAACTATTACTATTTGGAGCCCCGGTGGTGGGCTAGCTTTTTTTCATTTTTGAAAGGTATTGTCTCATGACCCCTGATGCAGGCAGTGTGTGCTGAAACACGACCTGAGTTGGGTCACTGATGGTACAACATCATTTCTACTGTCAGTTAAAGGACATGTTCCAGTCTTGAAGGCTCCTGGTGCTTTTTGTTTTGGATTGTTTGCTTTGTACTCCATTTCCCTTTCAGTTTGACTTTGATATAATATTCATAAACATAAATAGAGTACAACAGTAAAATGTAGTAAGGAAACTGTGTAGTCAAGTTCCTAAAGAACATATCTGCAAATTACTTGATGTGAATTTCCACTAGAAGTCAGTTCCATCATGAAAAACATTTTTCTGCTTAGAGTTACATCCATACAATTTTTCTAAAGGATGTTTTCTAGCTATTCAGGACCCAATTTCTATGGATGAGATCTCAAAAATTGTAAAACAATCCTTATGTGCCATCTTTTGGAGTCATGGGTATCCTTATACCTTTGTTTTGTATCATTTGATAAAAAAAATAATAAATGCTAGTAGAAAGGCAACAATCTGTTTTCAAGAATCTGGAACTCCCATGATGAATTACAGGGGATGATGTGTTCTGTGGGGTAATATTACAAAGGGGCATCCAGAAAAATGCTCAACGTGCACATATTTTCATGCTTTTATAAAAAATCAAACATATATCGAATACAGTTCATAGATCCTAATAATATTCAAAGTCAATGATATTTATTTTAAATATAAACTATTGTGATGGACCCAGTATAACTAAAACCATTATGTGTTCAAAAGAACAGTTGCAGGTAACTCAAGTATCAGTCATTAGTCTTAAAACCTCAAATCAATGTCCATATTTCAGTATCAAAATATGATAAAACTAGTAAAAAAGACCCTTTTCTGAAACCAATGAAACAGGCGCTAGCAAGGTTTTCCTCAGAGTGTGTGTGAGAGTGAGTGTGTGATAGAGAGAGAGTGAATGTGTTGAGTGTGTGTGACAGAGAGAGTGAGACTGGGCGCGACAGTGTGTGTGTGAGAGTGACAGTGGCAGGGCCCCCTTCCCCTCCCAGTTCCAGGGTATTCCCACCCCCTCCCTCCCCTCCCAGTTCCAGTGTTTTTCCACCCCCTCCCTCCCTCCCTCTGTGGCCTACCAGTTGCAGCGTTGTTGAACCCCCTTCCTCCCAGTTCTAGGGTCCTAAACCCCCCTCCATCCCTCCCATTTCCCCCTCCCAGTTGTACTGGTTTGCGTCCCAGTTTCAGTGTTTTCCCTCCCCCTCCCTCCCAGTTACTGCCTGTTCCTGCAGCACCATCGCCAGGTGTGTGGGGGGGGGGGGGGTACCCCTGAAGCAGCTTCAGAGAGATGTAGTAAGACCTGCCGCCAGCATGAAAAATATATTGTAATAGACGTCAGATTTTCCCCATTACTAAACAGAGAAAGTCAATTGATGTGGCAGCTTAGGAAAGTATGACCACCACTTGCAGTGTACTCGCGCTCATAGCGCGGGAGACGGAGTGAAAGGCAGGAAGAAGAAAGAGAGTGAGAGAAAACCCCTTTCCCCACACGGCTTCCCTACCATTTAGCAAACAGTTGTTTTGCATCCTTGCTGTGCAACCCACGACACAGTTGAAGTTGTAGGAAGCGGGAAGTAAAGTCCGCAGAATGCGGGTGACATCGTTTCAGAGAGAAGAAGAGGGTGATATGTGGTCCGTACCTTGCGCTGTAAATGTTTGTAGTGGGGCTTGCGGCGGCATTGTGGAGGCAACGCACTCCTTTTGTATTTTCTTGTCATGACGTTTAGACGCGAGGGCGGGGCGGGTGAGCGATGCTATTTGTTGAGTGTCATTGCTCTGCCCTCGACGTCATGACGTTTTGACATGAGGGCGGGGCAGATGGGTAAAAATTCCGATCTACACCACCACAGAAGTTGCAGACTTTGCAGCTTCATTAGAACATTGGGGTTGTGAATTACGTGCGGATGGGGCGTGGCTGAGGCGGGTCTATGAGTGACAGTGAGTGGTGCATGAGTGAGAGTGAGTAGTGCTGACAGCCTAGCCTACCAACACTGCAGGGCTTCAGTGTTTCCCTGCCACAGAGTGAGCTTCAGAATGTTGGAGGTGAGAATTATTTATATAGATATACCTTACCTGAATTCTCTGAAGTTGTGTAGCTACTCCAAATAATATATTCTCCACCAAGTCTGTATTACTGTAAAGTTGATCAGTGCCAAACCAACACAGTCATGGTTTGGAAATAATCCTACATCTGGGGAATAAATTTTATAATTTCAGTCCTCGGATCATAAGTACAGTCAAGCAACCAGTTATTCATGCAGTTTGAGGCTAGAAAGAAGATTTATGCTTTGAGGACAGAAATTATATATTTTCCCTGATGCAGGATTATTTCTGATATATGATCATGTATGTATTGGTTGATACTGATCAGCTTTACAGTAATGCAGACCCAGTGGAGAGTATGTTATTTGGAATGACAGTACAATATCAGAGAATTGAAATATGTTTTATTTTGACTTAGCATGTAGATGCAAGGAGGGCGTGAGCATGACAGGGCTCCTAGTTACACATGTAACTTACAAAATACTGTAAGTTACGCACATCCTTGCTGCATTTATGTGCCCCCAGTTATGCCAGATCTGTGGCTGGTGTAACTACGGGCACATAAATGTTAGTTGCACCAATACTGGGTTATGCTCCAAAGAAAAGGATGTTATCAGTGGTGTACCACAGGGATTGGTCCTTGGGCCAGCTCTTTTTAATATCTTTGTGAGTGATATTGTGGAAGGACTGTCTGGTAAGGTTTGTGTCTCTCTAGATGACACCAAACTCTGCAATAGGGTAGACAACCCCGCAGGATGTGGATATCATGTGGAGGGATCTGGCAAAGCTTGAAGAATGGTCCAGCAATTGTCAACTCGGATTTAATGCTAAAAAAATGCAGGGTCATATACTTAGGTTGCAAAAATCCAAGGGATTGATATAGTATAGGGGGTGAAGTACTTCTGTGTATGAAAGAAGAGCAAGACTTGAGGGTGATTGGTTCGGATGATCTCAAGGTGACCAAACAGGTAAAGAAGGCAACGGTCAGAAGGATGCTTGGGTGCATATGGAGAGGAATGGCCAGCAGAAGAAAAGATGTTTATAGTTCCCTTGTATAAGTCTCAGGTGAGGCCCCATGTAGAACACTGTATGCAATTCTGGAGACCGCACCTTCAAAAATATGTAAATAGGATGGAATCGGTCCAGTGGGTGGCTGCAAAATTGGTCAGTGGTCTGTGTCTTAAAGTGAATGGGGACAGACTTAAGGCTTTCAATATGTTTAAATTGGAAGAAAGGCGGGAGAGAGGGGATATGATAGAGACATTTAAATACTTCTGTGTCATTAATGTACAGGAGGTGAGCCTCTTTCAAATGAAGGAAAACTCTGGAATGAGAGGACATAGGATGAAGTTAAGAGGTTATAGGCTCATGAGTTATCCAAGGAAATACTTTGTCACAGAAAGGGTGGTGGATGCATGGAATCACCTCCCGGTGGAGGTGGTGGAAATGAGGACTGGGTCTGAATTTTGAAAAGTGTGGGACAAGTACATGGGATCTCATAAGAAAATGAGGATATAGTCATTGCTGTGGACGGGCCATTTGGCTCTTATCCGTTGTCATGTTTCTGTAAACAATATGCTTTTCTTGGGTGAAAATGAGCCTTAAACTCTGTAACTACAAGTTTGTGAATTCCCCTCATGGTGAGGTAATGTAGTGGTGGTTCTCCTTGTCCACCAACAGCCTTGGTGGTGTTTTGCAATGCTCTTGCAAGTCTGAAGCCTGACAAGCAACAGGCTTGGCAGTGAAAGATGAAATTAGCCAGAGTCTGTATATGTAAATCAGGTTGGCAATGCTGGAAGATGTCAGGTATTATAATCCTTTATAACTTTGTTATATAGTGACATGTAATGCTATATATAGTGCCTTTTGTTCCTACACTACCAGTTCAATACTAATGCCTTCTCAGGCTGCCTCTCTCCCGGCGCCCCACCTTTGCCGATACCTTCCTTCAATGAGCGGTTTTGGGCCATGCTCAGGGAGGAGCTGGCACAAATGCTGCAGCAGCAGAACGCTTAGTCATCGAGGGTGCTTGCACCAGTTGCAGATAAGCCCCAGCTTCTCCCTGAGGCTCCTTTTTTGTCTGTGCAGACATCTTGGGCACTGGCACCTCGATGGGTGTCGACATTGGTGCATATGGTACCACTCTAGGTGTTGGGAGGAAAAGCTTCCATAGAGGAGATTTGCAAAGTTTGACTTGGTCATCTGTCCATACATTCACATCTCATTACTGCCTTGAGCAGCTGGATGTGACAGCCGGTTTGAACAGACAGTTCTACAGAGTTTGTTCAGTGTCTAGAATCCAACTCCACCCCCGTAGGCCCAGTTTTCTTCTGTTCCAGGCCGCACCTCTATTACTAGTTCTCGGTTGTTTCAGTTTGATTAACGGGCCTCAACGTTTGAGTCCCTATTGTCTTAACATTGTTTTCTGTGAGCCTGGTAGCTAGGGATTCGCATCCGTAAGAATATGATGGCCTGCTTGTCCTCGAACAAAGCAAAGTTACTCAACTGTAGCAGATGTTCTCAGAGGACAGCAGTACAAATGTTCTCACGTAGCCCCCCCTTCCCCACCTCACCTTGGAATTGTATTCTTTAGCTGATATACATTTCTCCGAGGACAAGCAGGCTGCTTGTTCTCACAACTGGGTTGACGTCCACGGCAGCCCCCACCAACCGGAATAAAACTTCGCGGGCGGTCCCACACACAGGGCACGCACACCGCGCATGCGCGGCCGTCTTCCCGCCCGTGCGCGACCGTTCCCGCTCAGTCTTTTCTTTTCCGCGCTGGAGATAAGTACATAAGTAATGCCATACTGGGAAAAGACCAAGGGTCCATCGAGCCCAGCATCTTGTCCACGACAGCGGCCAATCCAGGCCAATGGCACCTGGCAAGCTTCCCAAACGTACAAACATTCTATACATGTTATTCCTGGGATTTTGGATTTTTCCAAGTCCGTTTAGTAGCGGTTTATGGACTTGTCCTTTAGGACAAGTTTGTCTCGCTCTCTGTCAGCCCCGGAAAGCGGATCGCGTCTTAGACGTGAGTTTTTTTCTTCTTCGTTTGTTTTCTTTTGTTCCGTATTCTTTTTCAAAAAAAAAAAAAAAGAAAACTTTGTTTGTACTCCCCTCGTCGTTTAGCGCGGGGCGCCTCGTTGCGGCCTTGTGGCCGCGTGGTCGTTTTCTTTTTCGAGGTGTGCTTTTTACTGCCACCATCAACGACTTTGACTTTGCCGACGCAATTTTTCCATCGATGTCCTCGAAGGTCCCGAGTGGATTTAAGAAGTGTGGTCGGTGCAGCCAGCAGATCTCGCAGACCGATACTCAGGCTTGGTGCCTCCAGTGCCTCGGGCCGGAGCATAATACCAAGACGTGCACCTTGTGTCTCGGTTTACGGAAACAGACACAGGTGGCGAGGCAAGTTCTTCGGGACCATCTTTTTGGAACTTGCGCCGGCCCCTTGACGTCGACTTTGACGGCATCGGTTTCGACCTCCGGATCTTCGGTACTGGTACCGATGTCGACGAAATCGGCACCGACCCCAGGAGCACAGGTTCCGTTGGCCCGCCGGTCCTCCGGAGATGGCAGGGGTGAGCGGCCGCGCGGGCAATCGGCCCTGGTCACTCCCTCTACCCAGGGCCATCGGGACCGGACCCGATCCCTCGCGGCCAAGGGGGATCTACCTCCTCCTCTTCAGTACCGCCGAGCGCCGATGATGGGCACCGGAAGAAAGCTAAAAAGCACCGTCATCGGTCGCCCACGGCACAGCTGGCTACCAGCTCCGGCTCCAGAGATGACTTGACGCCGAGGAAGCGGCAGCGCCGGGAGGAGCGTTCCCCCTCGGTGGTAGAGGTATCGCTATGTCAGGGCACGGGCACTTCGGTGCCGTCTCCTGGACCCGAGCAGATTCTGCCACCGGCACCTCCACCGGCCCCCTCGCCTTTCCCGACAGCGGGCCTTGACAAGTGCTGCCGAGCCATCCTTCCGGGGATCCTGGAAGGGATGATGCGCCAGACTGTGCCCCCCGGCGCCGTTGATGGAAGCGCCGGCGTGCTCTAGCCCGGTGCCGAGGCCTTCGACGCCGACGCCGCTTGCGGCACCGGTCTCGACCGCCACGCAGGTGGAGTCCCCGTCGACGTCGATGGAGGGAGCTTCATCCCCGCCGGCGCGGGAGTCCACCGCTCGACGCCACCACCGAGGACTCAGTGCCTCGAAGTCGAGCCGGGCCCGGTTGAGGTCTGAGCTACAGGAGCTCATGTCCGACACCGAGGAATAGGCCTCGTGGGGGGAGGAGGAGGCCCCCAGATATTTCTCCTCAGAGGAGTCTGTGGGCCTTCCCTCCAACCCCACTCATTCACCGGAGAGGAAGCTCTCGCCACCTGAGAGCCTCTCCTTTGCCTCCTTTGTTAGGGATATGTCTATCTGCATTCCCTTTCCCGTGGTCTCTGAGGATGAGCCGAGGGCCGAGATGCTTGAGGTCCTCGACTATCCATCACCACCTAGAGTCCTCCACGGTACCGTTGCACAATGTCCTCAAAGAGACACTGCTTCGGAACTGGTTGAGACCTTTATCTAATCCCACCATCCCCAAGAAAGCGGAGTCCCAATACAGGATCCACTCAGACCCAGAGTTAATGCGGCCTCAATTGCCTCATGACTCGGCGGTCGTGGACTCTGCTCTCAAGAGAGCACGGAGTTCAAGGGATACCGCTTCGGCGCCCCCGGGGCGGGAGTCTCGCACTCTGGACTCGTTTGGGAGGAAGGCCTACCAATCTTCAATGCTCGTGACCCGCATCCAATCCTACCAGCTCTACACGAGCCTACACATGCGGAATAATGTGAAGCAACTGGCGGACCTGGTCAACAAGCTCCCCCCGGAGCAGTCCAGGCCTTTTCAGGAGGTGGTCAGGCAGCTGAAGGCGTGCAGAAAGTTCTTGTCCAGGGGTATCTATGACACCTGTGATGTGGCATCTCGAGCTGCGGCCCAAGGTATAGTGATGCGCAGATTCTCATGGCTGCGTGCCTCTGACCTGGACAACCGCACCCAGCAGCGGCTGGCTGATGTCCCTTGCCGGGGGGATAATATTTTCGGTGAGAAGGTCGAGCAGTTGGTGGACCAACTACACCAGCGGGAAACCGCTCTCGACAAGCTGTCCCACCGGGCGCCTTCAGCATCCACCTCTGCAGGTGGACGTTTTTCCCAGGTCCGGCAGGCTGCGCCCTACGCCTACAGCAAGCGTAGATACACCCAGCCGGCCCGAAGGCCTCATCAGGCACAGGGACAGTCCCAGCTCGCTCGTTCCCGTCAACAGCGTGCGCCTCCACAGCAAAAACCGGGGACGTGTTTTTGACTGGATCCATGGGAACATAGCCACCATCAAAGTGTCCGTACCAGACGGCCTGCCGGTCGGGGGGAGGTTGAAAGTTTTTCACCAAAGGTGGCTTCTAATAACCTCCGACCAGTGGGTTTTCCAAATAGTGCGGTGCGGATACGCCCTGAATTTGGCCTCCACTCCACCAAATTGTCCTCCGGGAGCCCAATCCTTCAGCTCCCATCACAAGCAGGTACTTGCAGAGGAACTCTCCGCCCTTCTCAGCGCCAATGCGGTCGAGCCCGTGCCACCCGGGCAGGAAGGGCAGGGATTCTATTCCAGGTACTTCCTTGTGGAAAAGAAAACAGGGGGGATGCGCCCCATCCTAGACCTGAGAGGCCTGACCAAATACCTGGTCAAAGAGAAGTTCAGGATGCTTTCCTTGGGCACCCTTCTACCAATGATTCAGAAAGACGATTGGCTATGTTCCCTGGATTTAAAGGACGCATACACTCACATCCCGATACTGCCAGCTCACAGACAGTATCTCAGATTCCGTTTGGGAACATGGCACTTTCAGTACTGTGTGCTGCCCTTTGGGCTCGCCTCTGCCCCACGAGTGTTCACAAAGTGCCTTGTGGTGGTGGCGACGGCGTACTTGCGCAAGCTGGGAGTGCACATGTTCCCGTACCTCGACGATTGGCTGGTCAAGAACACCTCAGAGGCAGGAGCCCTTCGGTCCATGCAGTGCACTATCCACCTTCTGGAGCTGCTGGGGTTTGTGCTAAATTACCCGAAGTCCCATCTCCAGCCAGTCCAATCTCTGGAATTCATAGGAGCGCTGCTGAATTCTCAGACGGCTCATGCCTTTCTTCCCGAAGCAAGGGCGCAGAACCTTCTGTCCCTTGCTTCCCAGACCAGAGCGTCTCAGCAGGTCACGGCTCGGCACATGTTGAGACTTCTGGGTCACATGGCCTCCACAGTTCATGTGACTCCCATGGCTCGCCTTCAAATGAGACCTGCTCAATGGACCCTAGCTTCCCAGTGGTGTCAAGCCACCGGGAATCTAGACGATGTCATCCGCCTCTCCATCAGTTGCCGCAATTCACTGCACTGGTGGACCATTCGGACCAATTTGACCCTGGGACGTCCATTCCAAATTCCGCAGCCCACGAAAGTGCTGACGACGGATGCATCTCGCCTGGGGTGGGGGGCTCATGTCGATGGGCTCCACACTCAGGGATTGTGGTCCCTCCAGGAACAGGATCTTCAGATCAACCTCCTGGAGCTCCGAGTGGTCTGGAACGCGTTGAAGGCTTTCAGAGATCGGCTGTCCTACCAAATCATCCAAATTCGGACAGACAATCAGGTTGCAATGTATTACATCAACAAGCAGGGAGGCACTGGATCTCGCCTCCTGTGTCAGGAAGCCGTCGGGATGTGGCGTTGGGCTTGCCAGTTCGGCATGCTTCTCCAAGCCACATACCTGGCAGGCGTAAACAACAGTCTGGCCGACAGACTGAGCAGAGTCATGCAACCGCACGAGTGGTCGCTCCATTCCAGAGTGGTACGCAAGATCTTCCGAGAGTGGGGCACTCCCTCGGTGGACCTTTTCGCCTCTCAGACCAACCACAAGCTGCCTCTGTTCTGTTCCAGACTACAGGCCCGCGGCAGACTAGCGTCGGATGCCTTTCTCCTCCATTGGGGGACTGGCCTCCTGTATGCTTATCCTCCCATACCTTTGGTAGGGAAGACCTTACTGAAGCTCAAGCAAGATCACGGCACCATGATTCTGATAGCGCCCTTTTGGCCCCATCAGATCTGGTTCCCTCTACTTCTGGAGTTGTCATCCGAAGAACCGTGGAGATTGGAGTGTTTTCCGACTCTCATTTCGCAGAACGACGGAGCGCTTCTGCACCCCAGCCTTCAGTCTCTGGCTCTCATGGCCTGGATGTTGAGGGCGTAGATTTTGCTTCGTTGGGTCTGTCTGAGGGTGTCTCCCGTGTCTTGCTTGCCTCTAGAAAGGATTCCACTAAAAAGAGTTACTTTTTTAAGTGGAGGAGGTTTGTCGTCTGGTGTGAGAGCAAGGCCCTAGAACCTCGTTCTTGTCCTGCACAGAACCTGCTTGAATACCTTCTGCACTTATCAGAGTCTGGTCTCAAGACCAACTCAGTAAGGAATCACCTTAGTGCGATTAGTGCTTATCATCATCGTGTGGAAGGTAAAGCCATCTCTGGAGAGCCTTTAGTCATCCGATTTATGAGAGGCTTGCTTTTGTCAAGGCCCCCTGTCAAGCCTCCTGCAGTGTCTTGGGATCTCAACGTCATCCTCACCCAGCTGATGAAACCTCCTTTTGAGCCACTGAATTCCTGCCATCTGAAGTACTTGACCTGGAAGGTCATTTTCTTGGTGGCAGTTACTTCAGCTCGTAGAGTCAGTGAGCTTCAAGCCCTGGTAGCTCATGCTCCTTATACAAAATTTCATCATAATAGGGTAGTACTCCGCACTCACCCCAAGTTTCTGCCAAAGGTGGTGTCGGAGTTCCATCTTAACCAGTCAATTGTCTTGCCAACGTTCTTTCCCAGACCGCATACCCGCCCTGCTGAACGTCAGTTGCACACATTGGACTGCAAGCGAGCTTTGGCCTTCTATCTGGAGCAGACACAGCCCCACAGACAGTCCGCCCAATTGTTAATTACTTTCGACCCCAATAGGAAAGGGGTCGCTGTCGGGAAACGCACCATCTCCAATTGGCTAGCAGATTGCATTTCCTTCACTTATGCCCAGGCTGGGCTGGCTCTTGAGGGTCATGTCACGGCTCATAGTGTTAGAGCCATGGCAGCGTCGGTGGCCCACTTGAAGTCAGCCACTATTGAAGAGATTTGCAAAGCTGCGACGTGGTCATCTGTCCACACATTCACATCTCATTACTGCCTACAGCAGGATACCCGACGCGACAGTCGGTTCGGGCAGTCGGTGCTGCAGAATCTGTTTGGGGTTTGAATCCAACTCCACCCTCCAGGACCCGAATTCATTCTGGTCAGACTGCACTCTCAGTTAGTTGTTCTTCGTAGGTCAATTTCTGTTATGCCCTCGCCGTTGCGAGGTTAAATTGACCTGGGTTCTTGTTTTGGGTGAGCCTGAGAGCTAGGGATTCCCCAGTCGTGAGAACAAGCAGCCTGCTTGTCCTCGGAGAAAGCGAATGATACATACCTGTAGCAGGTGTTCTCCGAGGACAGCAGGCTGATTGTTCTCACCTACCCTCCCTCCTCCCCTTTGGAGTTGCGTTTTTACCCATTCCTTGCTTGTCATTCAACTGAGCAGGAACGGTCGCACACGGGTGGGAAGACGGCCGCGCATGCGCGGTGGGCGTGCCCTGCGTGCAGGACCGCCCGCGAAGTTTTATTCCGGTTGGTGGGGGCTGCCGTGGATGTCAACCTAGTCGTGAGAACAATCAGCCTGCTGTCCTCGGAGAACACCTGCTACAGGTATGTATCATTCGCTGTCTTGAGGGACCTGCACTCGCACATCAAGCAGGAAAGCACCCATGCATTTGCGGTGGGATGCTACTAGAAAATTCTACAACTCACTAGTCAACGTTCACATCGAGCTCAGTTGGATTAAATCACTACAGGTGAGTAATTTTGCTTCACTCCCCTCTGCCAGAGTAAATGGTGTATGATTTCAGTCTCTCAAATTCACTGCTAATGCTTGCCTGAAGGCAGACTGTTTTGACTTTTTCTCAATGGATTGTGATGTTTGTTGTTTTCCAATGCTTTATCTGCATTGAGCTTCTAATAAAGAGGCTTTATTTCTCATCATATAGTTTAGCAGAATTACAGATACATAATTCATAACTATAATATTTGGTTATCTAGGTTCCCGAAGAAGACACAGCTACATATCGAAATTCATTCACCCTTCAAGATCTTAAGCCTTACACAGAGTATGTGATCTCACTTCGTTGCAGGAATAAAAATGGTAGTGGATATTGGAGTGATTGGAGTAAAGAAAAGAGCACAGTCACACCAGAAACTAGTAAGTATTGCTTAAAAAGTGTTCAAGTATTATTGTGGGGTTTTATTTTCTACAAGATTAATTTTTACAACAGCAGATAAGCTGAAATATATTGAGGGAATGTTATGCCCTTTTTATTTAAGGAAAGCTTTTTTTTCTTCTGTAACCAGTTATTAAATTTAACATTTACGTTAAACTTGGATTATTTATTGTTAGTGGTTACTAACAAATATACCACTTCAAGATTCTGGTTTAAGATACTATCCTTTTCCAATATTTATTTAAAAACTAGTAAAAAAAGGCCCGTTTCTGACAAATGAAACGGGCGCTAGCAAGGTTTTCCTCGGAGTGTGTATGTTTGAGGGAGTGTGCACCCCAGCTGACCTTGTTAATCACCCAGGGCAACCACTCGAGGTGCCTGAGAAAACAACTCTGGGAGGAGTTAATTGCTTTACTTGCAAGGAGCTGTGCACCCCAGCTGACCTTGTTAATCACCCAGGGCAAGCACTCCAGGTGCCAAACCGGATATCTCTGCCACCTCAAGTTTCCAGCTAGAGGCTTCAATTAGAACTTTGGAGGTGCCTTTAATATATAGAGATGTATAGCCCACACTATCTACGGTTCTAGGCGGGGTACAATGCATATACACAAAGGACTAGATTCTGTATATGGCGTTTGAAAAATCGGCGCCAAAAATATTTCTGCCTAGGCGTATTGTATAAACCGCATCAAGATTTAGGCGCAGTTTATAGAATATGCCTAGTGGCCATGCCTGCGCCTAACTCTGGGTGCACCCGTTCACACCAAGGAAAACATGGTGCAAATACCGGCACCTAAGTTAGGTGCAGAGCAGGTGTATTCTATAACCGTGCGCATAGATTTTCAGAATGCCCATGGTCTGCCTATTCCACGCCCACTCCACTCCCCCTTTTTGGCAACGTGCATTAGAATTTATGCACACCTCTTTACAGAATACGCCTAGTAAGTTGTGCGCGTAAATTCTAATTAATACCAGTTTATATCAGTTGCTTGTTAATTGGCAATTATCAGCGCTGATTGGCTTGTGCAAGTCCAGAATATGATCAGATTTGTGCATACAATTTCAGTTGCACTATATAGAATCCAGGGGAAAGTACATAAATCATACAAACGCACAAAAAGAATACATGACATGTAAACATAATGCAGACAAAGCCAGGTTTCCAGCCCTACTGAACCTAGGAAAAAAAAATTATAAACTTCTGCGCCCATGCCAGATGCCTCATTGTTTGGGTTCAGAACATAATCAGGAAGAATGCAAACACTTGACATATGTCTCTAGGAGCTTGGAGAGAGAGACTTGACTCCAGTGCAGTGGCATAGCCAGAACAGATTTATTGGGGGGGGGGGGGAACATAGACGTGGGTGGGCAGTAGCCCTACTAATTATACTCGTATTGAGAGTACCATAGAATGTATCTGACAACGGACTTCTAAGTAATGTGCAACAGCTGTCATGCATCTGTAATCAAATGGTTAATTCTGTTCAATGGTGATCTCCATTTCAATTCTTCTTCAGGAACAGTCACCAGTAACAATTCTATGAAGAATGCAAACTTTCCTGCTGTTGAGTTAGCGTTTTACTCTGTGTCCAAAAATGGCAGAGTTCTCTGTTGAACAGGATTCAATATTTGCTTACAGATAAGTTCAGTGTATTTTCACATTCTCTCTGAATTTTGTGGGAGAATTAAATATGGTATATACAGGGTGAGGCAAAAAAAAAAAGCAACCCCCTAGTTTTTTGCTGTTTTCTCAGCAACTGCTTTGAATTTCAACAATAAATTTTACGTACTTAGTCATCAAACTTACGTATTACTATTAAACAGCATTTAGCATCACTACCTAACGATTTTTGCATGTTAAAAATGTCTGAGCTATAATACAGTAAAATGTCCTTCAAATGATACAGTTAACAATGTGTCAGAATTTTCAAAGCACTTAGCCTTCCAAAGTTCCATAGAAACCTATGGAACTTTGGAAGGCTAAGTGCTTTGAAAATATGCCTCAATGTGTCAGAATTTTGCAGTCACTGTGAATGTTCAAAGAGTCTACCCCCCCCCCCCCCCCCCCCCCCCAGCTTTAACACAGGCCTTCAGTTGCTTTGGGAAGTTCTTAACAGCCTTGTTGATAGCTCCCTGTGACAGGCTGTCCCAGATCTGCAGTGAATTTGGTGATTGTTTGCGGCTTTGGGTGGAGCTTGTGATAGACTTCTGTTCTGGGAAGCAGTGTTTTGACGCGATAGGCTGGCCACTGGCTCACTTCTGTTCCATTCTACTTCTGAAGTCGCAGTGACGAACGGGCAGGCAGCGCTGCGGTAGTAAAAGCAACAAGTCGACTGGTTCAACTCTCCGTCCTTCACTTCCCTCCCTCTGCGTCCCGCCCGAAAGGAAATGATGTCAGAGGAAGGCGGGACACAAAGGGAGGGAAGTGAAGGACGGAGAGTCGAACCAGTCGACTTGTTGCTTTTACTACCGCAGCGCTGCCTGCCCGTTCATCATTGCGACTTCGGGTAAAAGTCGCCGTTCTAGTCGTCGTCATTTGGGTGGGCCCCTGGTATATGATATAGAGCAGAGCTGGACACAAGGACAGTTTTGTATAAGGACAATGTTTGTTTTATTATTGATTCACTAAATTCACTTGATCATAGTTAAAGCACATTAAGGGATACCGGTGGCATAGCCAAGGGGGATGTCTGGTGCCCCCCAAATTGATGCATTGTTGTGTGAAGCCTGGTGCTTGGCAGCACTTTTCCTGGACCAAGCCAGCCACTCCCCTCACCCGTCCTGTCACTCATGCTTGGCTTTTGTGAAACTGAGCATGCAAGAGAGAGGCCCATCCTCTGCACATACTCTTGTTTCATGTATGCATGGAGCTGGGCCAGCCTTACACAAGCTCAGTTTCACAAAAAAACAAGCATGGGGCAGCTGAAACAAAACTGCCTTAACCGCAGCAAAAAAATAATGCCAGGTCAGAGCAGGCGTTAGGGTATTGGAAGATAGGATTTCTCATGATTCTTGTTTCTCTCATGATTCTTTCTGCAAAATCTACTAGTTTTAATTGCTTTTGGAAGCAGAAGGAAGCCCGTGCAAGCCCTTAAGCACTGGTCGTGAGAAACAGCAAACCCAAGTGAAAACACGTTGGTGTCTCAACAATGTTCTCAAACCCCACTGGAATATCTTCTAAGCAACATCTTTAAACTGATCCTGATGCCTTCATTCTCTCTGTATAACTCTGATAAACCAGTATCCTGCTCTTTTCTCTAAAGACACTGTCCTAGGTGAAATAAACACGTGCTTAAACAAGAGGTTGGAAAATACTTTTCCCACCGCATTCTGACTTGCTTTTTCAAAATCAGCTAAGCACTTATAAGGTTCAAATTCAGATTTAACTCCAAAACCTTTGTAAACACATGCATATATGTTTCTTCCTTTTTGTCCCTAAACAGAACATAATGAATGACATTGCAGTTCTATCTTATGAACCAAAAAGACTTGGAAAAAATAGTTCCAGGGTGACTTTAAATGTCCCATCAATAAACCAGTGATGGTTTTCCTCAATAAGATGTAAATTTTCACTTGTCCCAAACATCAGTATTCGATCCAAATCACAAAAGAGAATACCATAACAGAAAGCTAGCATTTCTGGATGTAAGTCGAAGTTCACTGGGAATGTCAATCACAGAAACACTTCAAGGATTAGTATAAGGATGATGCACACACTTTCATCTACACTCTATGACCCATTGCGAAGTAACATATGGTGGAAGATGAACAGCGACTCCAGAGACATCCCATTGGTACATTGCTGTACAATCTGCTTAGGCTTTTCCATTCCTTTTTCAGCACATCTCCTCATCTCAGAAACGCTAACAACTGCTTCATTCTTTGAAACATCAGGCACATGGTTGTGTTCAAAAACAGCAGTAACTCTTTCATCTCGAACTTTAAGATGCCCTTTACAAAATGTGGTTAGACAACTCCATGACGTACTCCCATCCATGTTAATCCGTGCCTTCCGATAACAATATCAGTCTTTCAGCAACAGTGGTTTCCCTTTTTGCGACTCAACAAACTCCATTCTAATCAACCTAAAAAAAAATTTACAATACAGTAAGAACACACAAAAACAAATATTTAAAAAAATATCTTATCCACAGAGAAATCACCAACTTAACTGTAATTAAAAAGAAAAAAGCCATACAAAATGTAATATGATGTTCCAAATATAAACCAAACAAATGGAAAAAGAAAATCTCAACAAAGTAGCAATACTAATTCTTAAGATTCCTATGAGCAATCTGCCAAAATGTATCACAAATTGTACATCTAAGACACTTGGTATAGTTTAGAGAAAAGACCGCATTGGCTCTCATGTATCCCAATAGGCAAACAATGGAAGAACTCATAATTCCACCACCATCATCAATCTACTTTGATTACACTATGCAGATAAACTCTTATAAACCATTCATAAGAATTTTAACAGTTAATAACTATATTCCAGATTACATCAGAAAAGATAGAAATACATAACTATAACAAAATAGTGTAAAAAATCAATCAGTTGGATATATAGATATATATATCACACCAAAGTGAAAAAAAAAAATAATATACCCAAAACACTCTGGATGATATGTGGATGAAATCAAACATGCAGAAACAAAAAAAGGCAAAGATCTGCCACAGAAATAGCAAACCAAAAGAAAAAAAAGCAGATCAAAAAAGACAAAAAAATGGAACAGGAGGGTAACAGAAGTGGTTTATTACTTGTAATAAACCACTTCTTCTGTTACCCTCCTGTTCCATTTTTTAGGGTGGGAGGGGGTTGGTGACCACTGGGGGAGTAAGGGGAGGTCATCCCCAATTCCCTCCGGTGGTCATCTGGTCAGTTTGGGCACCTTTTTGAGGCTTGGTCGTGAAAACAAATGGACCAAGTAAAGTCGACCAAATGCTCGTCAGGGACGCCCTTCTTTTTTTCCATTATCAGCCGAGGATGCCCATCTGTTAATCACGCCCCAGTCCCGCCTTCGCTACGGTGCTGACACGCCCCCGTGAACTTTGGTCGTCCCTACGACAGGAAGCAGTTGAGGACGCCCAAAATCGGCTTTCAATTATGCCGATTTGGGCGACCCTGAGAGAAGGATGCCCATCTCCCGATTTGTCGGAAGATGGGCACCCTTCTCTTTCGAAAATGCCCCTGATAGTTACCTAGTGTTATCAACACCATATCTGAGTTCTACAAATCCAGCTTGATCTCTGTGTATAAGCAATTGAATAATAGTCTCCATTCTGCAACATAGTAATTTTATGTAAATCTTACAGTCTTTATTTAGTAATGAAATCGGTCTGTAATTTTGTACAAGGGTACAGTCTCTATTAGACTTTGTTAATACTATGATATTTGCATCCAGAAAATGGCCTAGAGATGATGAATCTAACAAAGTTTGATAGTAAAGCATTAAATGAGATGAAATGAAAGTGGAAAATGATTTCTAAAACTCCATTGGTAGACTGTCTGGACCTGGTGCTTTTGTTGAAGGTAATTTTTTGATTGCAGAGATGATCTCCTCATGGGAAATAGGTTGATTTAGCTGGCTCCTTTGATGATCAGTGAGGCAAGGAAGATTTAATGATTTAAGAAATTTAGAAATTTAAATATCATGAGCCACACATTCTGAAGAATATAATGACGTGTAAAAGGATTCAAAAGCTTCAAGTATTTGAGGAGAAGACGTCAATGAGGCTCCAGCAGAATATTTTATAACAGCTATATGTTGTTTTGATCTTTTGCCTTTAAGATAAGATGCTAGCAGTTTACCAGCTTTGTTGGAATCTGTATAATACATAGCATTTTGCTTAAAAGTGATGATATTGGAGATGCTTGATAAAAGAGAATTATACTGCATTTTGAGGGATCTGAGATTTTGAAGTGCAGACTTAGATGATGAGGAATAGAAAGTCATTTCAAGTTGGTGAATTTCCGGCTCAATGAAGCCAACTATTTCCAATATCTAGCAGCCGATAATAACCTATGAATACATTGACTACATGTATCAGCTAACAAACCTTATTGTATAACCTTATGTCTTTTCTTCTAATAATAAAGATATTTTCAAGTTGGTGAATTTCCTTCTCAAGTCTAAGTTTAGCATTATTGGTTTTACGAAGATGAGATACCTAACTAATTAGTTCACCTCTTAGCCATGTCTTGAATGCTTCCCATATTGTTATATGTGATGCTACAGAATCTTTATTATCAAAAATTTTGACAGATTTCTGGGAGATAAGTTGCAGAAATGTTTGATCCGAGAGTAGAGAAGTATTAAGTCTCCAAGTAGAGGAAGTTGTTTTATTAGAAGACCAAGTAAAATCACAGGATATTGCTGCACGGTCAGAGATCGATATTTCATGTATCTGTTCAGCAGATAGCATAGGAATCAAGTCCTTAATACCCAAAAAATAATCAATTCTTGAATAGATGTGATGAGGAGTAGAAAAAAAAGGAGTAATCTCTAGCTGTTGGATAAAGTAGTCTCCATAAATCAGACCACCCATTGGACTGCATAAGAACATTTAGTGAGTTGCGAACTTTGAGTTTGGCAGGTCTGCAATTTGAAGAATGATCCAGATAAGGATCAATTGAGAAGTTGAAGTCTCCTCCAATTATAGTGTGATAATTGAGAGCATTTGACCCAGAAATATTGATTTTATGAAGGAAATTAGGGTCATCTATATTTGGAGCATAGACATCAATTAATGTTAGAGGTTTGCCCTCTAAAGAACCCTCTAATTGAGACCACCTGCCTTCATTATCATGGATATGGGAGATTAATTGAAAGGGCAGAGATTTTCTAATGAGAGTAATAACACCATTTTTACTGCAATTTGCTGGGCTTATAAAGCATTGATCAAACCATTTACTTATAAGTTTGGAACCTTCTTGTGCATCTAAATGAGTTTCTTTTAGTCTCGTGGTTGTTGTCTACAGACCTCTGACACAATTGGAGGAACTGGATAAAGGTCTAATCGCGGATATTCAAAAGTTGGGAAAGAAGAGAGAGGTGCTGTTGCTGGGAGATTTCAATCTGCCGGATGTAGATTGAAAGGTTCCATCTTTGGAATCGGAAATAAGTAGAGAGATCGTGGATGCTTTTCAAAGTGCTCTGCTCAGACAAATGGTAATGGAACCCACGAGGGAGGGAGCAACGCTGGATCTGGTGCTCACAAATGGAGATAGTGTGTCAAATGTCCGAGTGGGTGCCCACCTGGGCAGCAATGACCATCAAACAGTCTGGTTTGATATGACAGCTGAAGAGGAGGGCAGCCACTCAAAGTCCTGGATTTCAAGCATGCTGACTTTAGTAAAATGGGGGAATACCTGAGGAAGGAGCTGATGGGCTGGGAGGACGTACGAGAAGTGGAAGGACAGTGGTCCAAGTTGAAAGAAGCTATAAATATGGCCACAAACTTTTATGTAAGGAGAGTAAATAAAAGCAAGAGAAAAAAGAAACCGATATGGTTCTCCAAGCAAGTGACTGAGAAAATAAAGGCTAAAGAGTTGGCGTTCCTGAAATACAGAAAAACTCAAGAAGAACATGGAGAGGAATACCGGATGAAACTGAAAGAAGCCAAGAGAGAGATACGTCTGGCAAAAGTGCAAGCGGAAGAACAAATGGCTAGAAATATAAGGAGGGGTGACAAAACTTTCTTCAGGTATATTAGTGAAAGAAGGAAGACTAAAAAGGGAATTGTGAGACTGAAAGATGCTGCGAACCGCTATGTAGATAATGATGAAGAAAAAGCAAATTTGCTAAATAGATACTTTTGTTCTGTCTTCACAGAAGAAAATCCTAGAGAAGGACCGCAATTGACTGGCAAAAGTACATATGAGAATGGAGTGGATATAGCACTGTTCACGGAAGAGAGTGTGTATGAACAACTTGAAAATCTAAAGGTGGACAAAGCCATGGGACCGGACAGAATCCACCCCAAGATATTGAGGGAGCTCAGAGAGGTTCTGGCGGGTCCTCTTAAAGATTTGTTTAATAAATCCTTGGAGACGGGAGAGGTTCCGTGGGATTGGAGAACAGCGGACGTGGTCCCTCTTCACAAAAGTGGTGATAGGGAAGAAGCTGGAAACTACAGGCCGGTAAGCCTCACTTCGGTTATTGGAAAAGTAATGGAAGGGATGCTGAAGCAAAGCATAGTGAATTTCCTGGAAGCCAATAAGTTACAAGATCCGAGACAACACGGTTTTACCAAAGGTAAATTGTGCCAAACGAATCTCATTGAATTCTTTGACTGGGTGACCGGAGAATTGAATCAATGACGTGCCATAGATGTAATCTACTTAGATTTCAGCAAAGCTTTTGACACGGTTCCCCACAGGAGGCTCTTGAATAAACTTGACAGGCTGAAGATAGGACCCGACTTGGTGAACTGGATTATGAACTGGTTGATGGACAGACGCCAGAGGGTGGTGGTTAATGGAATTCGCTCGGATGAGGGAAAGGTGAGTAGTGGAGTGCCTCGGGGATCGGTGCTGGGGCCGATTCTGTTCAATATATTTGTGAGTGACATTGCCGAAGGGTTAGAAGGTAAAGTTTGCCTTTTTGCTTATGATACTAAGATTTGTAACAGGGTGGACACCCGGGAGGGAGTGGAAAGCATGAAAAAGGATCTGAAGAAGCTAGAAGAATGGTCTACGGTTTGGCAATTAAATTCAATGCGAAGAAATGCAAAGTGATGCACTTAGGGAGTAGAAACCCAAGAGAGACTTATGTGTTAGGCGGTGAGAGTCTGATAGGTACTGAGGGGGAGAGGGATCTTGGGGTGATAGTATCTGAGGATCTGAAGGTGACGAAACAGTGTGACAAGGCGGTGACCATAGCTAGAAGGTTGCTAGGCTGTATAGAGAGAGGTGTGACCAGCAGAAGAAAGGAGGTGTTGATGCCCCTGTATAAGTCATTGGTGAGGCCTCACCTGGAGTATTGTGTTCAGTTTTGGAGGCCGTATCTTGCTAAAGATGTAAAAAGAATTGAAGTGGTGCAAAGAAAAGCTACAAGAATGGTATGGGATTTGCGTTACAAGACGTATGAGGAGAGACTTGCTGACCTGAACATGTATACCCTGGAGGAAAGGAGAAACAGGGGTGGTATGATACAGACGTTCAAATATTTGAAAGGTATTAATCCGCAAACGAACCTTTTCCATAGATGGGAAGGCGGTAGAACTAGAGGACATGAAATGAGATTGAATGGGGGCAGACTCAAGAAAAAATGTCAGGAAGTATTTTTTCACGGAGAGAGTGGTGGATACTTGGAATGCCCTACTGCAGGAGGTGGTGGAGATGAAAACGGTAACGGAATTCAAAAATGCGTGGGATCAACATAAAGGAATCCGGTTCCAAAGGAAGGGATCCTCAGAAGCTTAGAGGAGATTGGGTGGCAGAGCCGGTGGTGGGAGGCGGAGCTAGTGCTGGGTAGACTTCTACGGTCTGTGCCCTGAAAATGACAGATACAAATCAAGGTCAGGTATACACATAAAGTAGCACATATGAGTTTATCTTGTTGGGCAGACTGGATGGACCGTGCAGGTCTTTCTCTGTCGTCATCTACTATGTTACTATGTCAGAGTTTTTCTTTTTCAGATAAAGTAGGAGTTTCGTTTGATGAGATTAGAGATCCCTTTAATGTTAAGGGATAATATGCGCAGCCTCATCATTGATAGTATTGAAGATTTGCATCCAGCTGATCAATATAACACATACATGCATGAAAAGAGATTTACAGATGATTAGCAGGTAAAAAAAAACCTCAAAAATAAAAAAGTCAATAAATGGAACATGAAAAATAATCTTAACAGGAATAAAACATTTGTTCCATGTAGAAGAGAGATGAAAATCGCTTATGGGGCACATGCATCCAGTTCAGACATAAAAAAGAGTTTAATCCAGCATGTGAAAATATGATATTATATATAGCGACGGAACAGTGTGACAAGGCGGTGGCCGTAGCGAGAAGGTTGCTAGGCTGTATAGAGAAAGGTGTGATCAGCAGAAGAAAGGAAGTGTTGATGCCTCTGTACAAGTCGTTGGTGAGGCCCCACCTGGAGTATTGTGTTCAGTTTTGGAGGCTGTACCTTGCGAAGGATGTTTAAAAAATGGAAGCGGTGCAAAGAAAAGCTACGAGGATGGTATGGGATTTGCGTTCCAAGACGTATGAGCAGAGACTTGCTGACCTGAACATGTATACCCTGGAGGAAAGGAGGAACAGGGGTGATATGATACAGACGTTCAAATACTTGAAAGGTATTAATCCGCAAACAAATCTTTTCCGGAGATGGGAAGGCGGTAGAACGAGAGGACATGAAATGAGATTGAAGGGGGGCAGACTCAAAAAAGATGTCAGGAAGTATTTTTTCACGGAGAGGGTGGTGGATGCTTGGAATGCCCTCCCGCGGGAGGTGGTGGAGATGAAAACGGTAACGGAATTCAAACATGCATGGGATATGCATAAAGGAATCCTATACAGTAGGAAGGGATCCTCAGAAGCTTAGCCGAAATTGGATGGCGGAGCAGGTGGGGGAAGAGAGGTTGGTGGTTGGGAGGCGAGGATAGTGGAGGGCAGACTTATACGGTCTGTGCCAGAGCCGGTGATGGGAGGCGAGACTGGTGGTTGGGAGGCGGGAAATACTGCTGGGCAGACTTGTACGG